>NC_020493.1:2507485-2576067 GCF_000184155.1 Fragaria vesca subsp. vesca | reverse complement strand
TTTTTCTGTTATTGGGAATTTTGGTTGGATTTGTGTATTTTACTTGTTGAATGTTGAATGTATTGGTTAGTATTGGTTACTGTGACATTTTTTTTCTTGTATTACTGAGAAGAATCATTATTGTGGTAGTTATATTATGTTGAATATTGAATGTCGGCAACAATGAAGATGAAATGGAAGTATGATGTTTGTTGGTGGGCTTTTATGCATTTGGGGGGCGGTAACGGGGTTTCTAGGGTCTGAAAGTTAGTTTTTAAGGGTTAGAAACCGAGTTTCTACAACATTTAGAGCCAATAAGTTGATTACTGGGGATCAGTAACTGAGTTACGGGGGTTTACTGGGGTCACTAATCGAGTTACTGGGGATTACTGGGGGTCAGTAACCGATTATTGGGGCTTAGTAACTAAATTTTTTAGGTCAGTAACTGAATTTTTGGGGTCAGTAACCGAGTTTTTGGGGTCAGAAACTAAGTTCCGGTGATCGGTCGCCGGAGTAACTGAGTTACTGGGGGTCAGTAACTGAGTTTTTTTTTGTCAATAACTGAATTTCTGAGGTCCATAACTGAGTTTTTTGGGTCAGTAACTGAGTTCCGACGATCGGTCGTCGGAGTAACCAAGTTACTGGGGGTCAGTAACTAAGTTTATTCGGTCAGTAACTAAATTTCTAGGGTCAGTAACCGAGTTACTGGGGGTCAGTAACCGAGTTTCGGCGATCGGTCGCCGGAGTAACCGAGTTACTGAGGGTCAGTAACTGAGTCCGGTGACCAGAGTCTGGAGTCTGACGACCGGTGTCCAGAGATCCGATGAGCTGCCGACAAAGTCTTTTCTCTCGCTCTCTCTTACACTTTCTCTCTCTAAGCATATATATAAAGATCAAGGGTAAAAATGTCTTTAAAATATTATTTTATTATGAATTTAATAAAGATTTTTGTATTTAGGCACAAATAAGTCTCTTTTTCATTTAATTGGGGTCAAGAATCTTATTATCATTGGAATGGGCTTTAGTTTTCAAATATTTGGGAATTAGGGCATTTTCCCAATATTTTTTCCTCATAATCTGAGCCCACCAATTTTCTAGTTCCTTAATAATTTTCCAACCAAATTTGGCAATAGCAGCATTATTAAAGTAAGCACTTGGGCAGTTAATAAGATTGAAAAAGATGTCTTTGATGTGTTTGTTGTTAGAACTGGTAACAACTCCCAATCACTGATATAGTTTGACTGACCACTGCGGAAATTATTGAGTATATTACATGGGAGGAGTACAAAAATAAGCAAAAGTTAATTGGAGATGCAGAGGATCAAACCCTGTGCCTCTCTCATGCAAAGCGAGCGCTCTACCATTTGAGCTACCTTATGTAACTGTTGAAAGTGATCCAAGGTTCTTTGTTTATCTTAACCTAAGGTATGTAAGATTAAGTGTTTGAACTGTGTATTAGCCCCATTTTACGGCATATTAATTGAGTTTTGCGAAATTGAGTCTAAGATGCAGATTATATTGATTATCAATGATCTGTTATTAATAAAATCTCCAGGGTTTAAGCTCAGAAAGCTAAGACAGTCTTTGTACGAGTATGCAGAAACTCGAAAGCATAGTCTAAATGTATGAACTATGAACTAACCTTAGCAGATGCATTAAGATGGTAGAGAGATGAACCTAATGATGAAGAGGAATTGCACCAACTCATGGTGGATGGATAGACATAGCTGATTTGCGTACTAGGTTATTAGTTATTTTCTTTTGTAATTCTTTTTTTTTCCTTAAAAGAAATTGAATTTATGATTGCAGCCTTCAATTTCTGTTGGAGATTGTGGATCTGTTGGTTTCGGTGTGCTTTCAAACATGAGATGACGATGATGGACTACCCTATAATAAAATCATAAAATCTTCATCTATCACTAAAAGCAAGAGATAAAACTCCAACGGAATTATTGTGTAGTTACTTCATGTGTTGTATCCAGTACTCAAATGATACTGGTTTAGTTCCTTCATACCATATAGCCAGGCTTCCTATCAAATCCAGATTTTGAGACCACTACATCCAAATGAATCCTCATACTCAGTGTAGTCCTTACATTTTGCTAAACAAAATACAGTGTAATTCTCATACTCATATTTTGCTTATACTCATACCAGTGTAATCCTCATACTAATCCTTATATTCTCTCTGTATACAGAATAAGTACATTTGAGATCCAAACACTAGTCAACAAGAACAAAATCTTTGTGAGTGGCCAAAGGCATTGACTCCAAAATGAAGGTGGGGAATTCAATTTGGTTGATATTTTCCCACTAGAGTCGTCTATCATCATAAAGCAAAGGATTATTTTAGCTACATGAGTAAAAAAGATGCTCTTTTAAGCCTTTAAGAAACAAAAGCTAATATTCCGTACATCTTTTGCGAAAAATGGCAGTGGAAACTAACCCATTTGAGGCAAGAAAACATCATTATTGTACGCCTTGTCTACTGCAAGCTCTAAATTTGCATCACCATCATGACCAAAAATTCAAAGCATCATGGAGAGTCAAGTCAAATTGATCAAGTTGGTTTCTCTGTATTCCAGATTGACCCTCATAAGCTTGCTCTTTTCTTCCCTCAGGGAATATATTCCATCATATGTCTGCCAAATTGTGCAAACACACAAGTGACATTATAGAAACAGAAATTATCCATTGTTTTTCAGCATTTACAGGCTTCAAATAGTGTTTTAGAATGCAGTGTTTCACATCCTCTCCTTGAGGAAGAGAGGCCTTACATGGGAACAAGAGTCTTGTTTGGTAGCCAAGGATGACTTGCCTGCTCCTCCATTGAGGTTTTCCTGCTCTGTATTCATGGTTCAAAGCTCATGTTTTGGCCAGGCAAGCATCCTGGCTAATTTGACAGGCTCTTGTTTCTCTTGCTAGGCCTTCTCTTCTTCTTTTGATACACCGATCGTCTCTGCAAGATTGGATAAATCATGGTTATCAATTTCATCTCAATTCGCATTCTCATTCTTAATCCACATGGTAATCTGGTCTCATTATCATGGTTCTGAATCTATGTTAATAGTAACTGTGTATTCATACTAGCAGATCAGACTTCAGCTCCTCTCCATATCCTGCAGCTCATAACAAAGCTGAATCAAACAGTAGGTAGGCTAACAAGTATCAATGATGGAGCGCATCACGTCGACATCCTCTAATGTAAACTCATTCAGAACTCATATTTCTCACACCCAGGTATCAACTTTTCTTGACATACAGATATCATTTTATCTCTCAACTAGTGCTGTTGCTATTTTAAATACTACGTGTAACTTCATAAATTAGACATGACATTATTGTAAACCCGTTATTAGATCATTCGTTAAGGATTTGCGGTCTCATTGTGAGGGAAACATGTGAATAAAAATAGGATGATCGATCATATGATATTCCTTGTGTTCTTTTCTTTTATGTTTTAATGAGAGATGCATATAAATAGGAGTAAAATTGCTCTTAAGATTATAGTTTGCATCTTATATTTTGTAGCACCGAATAATTTTCTTCTTAAATGGTTAGGCTATCTAGTTGAGGTATTGGGGGAAACTATATGTTACGTGATATACATGATATCATAATTTGTATTCATTGATTTACCCTTGATTTATATTGGCTCCTGATGAGATTCGGTGTTTTCTTGGTATGCTCAAATACAACTATCAATTCAGCATAATCATCCTCATAAAACTAATTGCACACAAAAGTCTTCATCCAAATCTTGAAAATCATTGGAATCCTTCTCAAAGAGTAGACAAAATTCCCCATTCATAAACCATCGGATGCGTCTTCAACCATAAACAATGACTAGATATTGAACTTAATTATCATTAGAAACTGAATTACAAAGCGCACACTACAATAAACCAATAATCATGTTGGTTTGTCAATAGCTATCCAAAAAGGTGATCATGATAGATAAGTTGAACAATGAAGAATCAAAACATGTTGTCTGATGAGTAGTTTGTACGTTATGTGATAGTACTTCATTATCTAAATGTGTATGATGAGTAGTTTATACATTTTATAATACTTATATAATACAAAGAAGTGAATAATGGAATACTTCATCAATACAGTGCATCATTTACCAGGCATAGGAAACTCTAGTCAAACTCTACCCCCATGGCTGCAGAGCGCTGAGACCTGATAGGCCTTGTTAGTCTGATGGTCCGACATGTAGGCCTGCTATGGGTGAAAATGGACTTGAACTTGGACCTGCATATGTAGGTGGTGACACAAGGCCAGCCAAGTGGAAAGGCTCCTATTTGCCTACTCCATAATTTTTGTTTGTTTTATGGCGGCCTCCACATTATTTGGGTCACCACCTTAAAAAGTATCGATCTCAACCCAGATTCTACCTTCCACCGGTTGAAGGAAGCCGGTCTCCGGCATGGCTAAAAGTGACCCAGGTCCTAAGCTTGGTCACCGGCTTGACCTAGGTCGTGACCCATGACAAACCGGTCTCTAGTGTGGCCGAAGACAAAATTCATAGTGATCTCGATGCCGTGTCTCACGATTTTTTCATAATTCTAAAAATTTCGGAAAATCATATATAACAACCAGTTTGTGTGTCCGAAAAATTCTCTGAATATACTCATGTACTCGTTGCGTCATGAAAATTCTGAAAAATGTTTCTCATCAAATTAGCGAATAGTGTCGTGAGTCGTGACCTAAACTAAACGAGCAGAACTATATGTCCAATGGTTGTGAACAATGTCTTGACGCAATAATACCCAACATGTGAACTTGCTCTAAGAGTGTTGAATGGATCCCTGGATCCAACCATAATAATTATCATGATATGTGATTTATCTTGATTTATAGGGAATGTCTTCAGTAATTTAAGAATGCTAGCTACAACATCATACCCTCTGCTTCAGATATCTTCTAACTTGTCAGTACTGATAATAATTTTGCTTTTGCATGTGTGAATTATTAGAATCATAACACAACAATTGCCAAGTGGATTCTGCTTATCATGTAATTATTCATACCCAAAATCCAGGAAAGGAATATCCTTGCACCAATTGTTGCTATTTAATTGTGTTCTAAATCTGCAGCAAAATCTACCCATGTGGAAGGTGGTTGGAGCAAAATATGAACTCCCCCAGATGGCACTACACCGTATTATAAGTTTATAACATGCATGCCATAATCTTATGCCTGATTACTTAGTGTCATCTTTATTATTAGGTTATGCAATGTGAAGCAGATACTCATTATAAATGGAGAATATATAATCTACTTATGATATCTTTGTTTCCTCAAAGTAAGCATCATTTTTTTTTAGAGTATCAATGACGGTATCCTCAGAGGCTTTCAAGGCCCATAGACTAATCTGTGTCAAGTGATCATGTCAGAACGATTCCTCCCCCTAGCCACCAAATATAAATTGGATTTAACTCTAATTAGCTTCAGCTGTGATTTGAACCTGGGTATGGGGTTCCATAGCTAGACTCTTACCAACTCGACCACATATGGTGGTTATTAAGCATCATCTTTGGTTTTACCTCTCTAATGAATTAAATTGTTTTTTACTCTAGCTTGAATACATAAACTCAGTAGCATTTGAGCTCGACAGTGAAGAGTGGAGTGTTTGTTCTCCCCACAGATCTTTAACATCTCAGCCCCTCTCGTAAAACATGCTTAAACATGTCCTCATGGAACTTGTCCCTTTGCATATGAGAGTTAAATACAAATGAACATGGGCTTGCTGTTGTATCTGCTAGCACAGAGCTAGAATAGCCACTTGTGTTATAATTTTCTTATTAATGTGTCCTCCTCTAATTAGATTGATCCATATGCATGAACAATATCAGCATAAATATGGTGGATGCATGATAGCAAATTAAACACTGATGATTTCTGGGAAGGAAGAAATGCTTTGTTGTTGTCTCCTAGTTGGTCCTGGAATATGCAGCTGTTGCAGACATGGCGCCGCCTAATTGTGAGTCTAATCAAATCCACGTGAGGGGAGGATCAATTGGGAATTTGGTGGGTTGGCATTAGATTTTTTGACACTAATCAGTAGATATTTTGATACGATATGTTCTTGGGGGAAAGCTTTGGCTTTTTGCAGTGGTTTAAACGTGTTTCTTCTTCTGCCTTAAATCTGGGATCTCCTCCTATTTGTGAAATTTTTAAGCAGCTAAGTTTCCAGCACTGTGTATGCTTTCCACCCATATATAGGAGACATATACAGTTGGAAAACACAGGGTCCGATCTGGATTCATGAATAATTTCTAAACCGGGTTACTTTGAAGTTTGAACAGATTGATATGCCGTGTTTGTCATTACAAAACAATCATGCATGATATGCATCAACGCTTGCATGCCAGTTTTGTGTCATTGTCTCGGGGTCGATTTGTGGAAATCCGAAAATACTTTAATTACCTTACATCATTATCTCTGGAAACAAATAGATCGAACACTTTATATCCTAATTTCCGTTTCTCCAGAACAAAACAGGTAGCTAATGTCAGATTCTCGTGCATGGGCCTCTCCCGCACTCCCACTGAAAATGACGCTGTATATTCTCCAAGACATGTGTCAACCGAGCTGAGCATGCTCAAGGGGGCCATAGCCATAAATCTCTATCATATATCTAGCTGCATCTTCTGTACTAATATTCTCTTATGTAAATGTTTGCAAAACTAATGACACAGTAGTAGTGGCCCAGACAGCAATCGGGATAAATGGAGCCACTGGCCGGAAAGCAATGTGATCGTGATCTATTAATGAGTCAAATTCAGAATGTTCATCATCACCAGCAAAAGCTAGCTATATAGCTTGATCAGTTTTCCTTGTAGATATCGAGTTGGATAACTGCATGATGGCCCTTGATGGGTGTATGAGTATGACAACTGATATTTATGCCTGTGGGTGCAAGAGATCGATGTTGATGCCTAAAATTGTTCCACATCAGCTAGATGATCGACCTATATATAAAGCTTAGCATGATGAAGCTGGTATACGTAGTAGAATAAAATCCTAACCTGAGATACAAATGCACTTTGGAGTTAACAGGGTCGGTTTTAGAGATCGATTACAAAAATATTTGATCACTCAAAGTTCACATTCTCCTCGTTTCATCGAAAAAGACGCACATCCTGACATCCACCTCACATTCATCAGGGTCTGCTTGAGCTAACGTACAGAGCTTATATTATGGCAAAATGCATGTTTTTTTTTCTTCTGTTTGTAAGTATATGATGCATATATTGTTGAAACGAGCATGCTCGCTTCAAGTGCAGAAGGGGCGCGCTTTTGTGATTGACCTAAAGCCGACGTGGACTGAAAGTTCTAGCTACTTGTGCCACGTTAGCTGCGTACGTGCTCATAATTTGCATGCCAATAAAACAGTATGTTTTTTCGGTTTTTCCAATAAGTATTATGGAATATGATCCATTACGTTCCTCGTTTTTGGGAGGAAGATATATGGGTATGACGATTCATACAGGTTGAACGCCAACGACGATATGTACAGATCAGTTGCCTGCCTTCATTGCAGGGTCCCTTGAGAGCTTGAAGGGTCGAGATCCGACGACATCTTGTTGTTCTTCATTTTTCTTGAAGGGTCGAGATCCGACGTCATTTTGTTGTTCTTCGATCACTCTTCTTCAAACAAGAAATATGGGTATAAACTAACGGATCGTCCCTCCTGAAATCTTGGTTGCCTATTACTAGCTTGTTCTATAATTAATATCAACTACGGTGGAATCTCATGCATTTTCGGCTCCAAGTTGATAGGAGATCAATGTACGTGTTCATACAGAAATCTCGCACTAGCTAGAGGTATGTCTCAAACTACATTGCGCCCTTTCGGACTACATTGCGCCCTTTCGGAGAATCAATTTCATAGTTTCGCGCGCAGCAGATCGATCTCTTATATCTTCTTCTTCTTGTTGATTGTTATTATTGTCGTGTTGTTGATGTTGTTATTATTGTCGTGTTATATAATAACAACATCAACAACAAGAAGAAAAAAAAGAGAATATATTCTCTCTTTTTTTTTTTCTTTTTCTTAACTTCGACTAGAGCAATTGCCCACAAATGCTCTCATATGTCTTAACTTCGATTCCTAGCTCCTCATACGCATGCATGTATATGTAGCGTCAATGTAAGATTTAACTGTCATAATTTTGCTGTATACATCTTTACGTACATAAGGCGTAGTTATATAGATTTACGTCGGTGGGATAATTGAGCATGTTAATGTATTACATCCAATATAACAAAGATATGACCAAGAACATGGAATAAGAGCGATCGTCGAGAAGACTCCTCTATTCAGATCGATGTGTAAACACATTACACATGGCACGTAGCTCATGATGATGAGTCATTCAGTCTTGCTCATCACCGATTCCAGGAAACATTTCTTTGATGATCAATTTTTTCTTTTTTGATTCCAGGAAACATGGTTTTCTATTAAATCTCGTAGCCGTTTTTTTTCCCTAATTTTTTTTTGTTGTTGTTGGCATGGGTAGATTCAAGGAATTTGGTCCAGAAGAACAAACCCATACCAAGTACGTCAAGCTATCAGAAAATACGTGATCAAACTGTTGAGTCGATCGATCTCACCGTAAACATGAAGGAGTGAAGGACGAGTACTTTGAGCAGTCATCGGTCTCAGACAGAAAGGTACATATGGCCTAAGGTTTACTCGACACCGCATTCATACTTCGCATGTATACACATTTTGTTCCATCCAAACCAGTCGGTGGGAATTTCTTCTTCAATAAAATTAAGCAGGTGACAGCTTTAGTTTGTTTAGAACAAGCTAGCTAGTTCTGGGCCATATACATATCTATGATTCTATATATACATGCACACACACATTCGATCGACTCGATCTCCATGTGTGGTGGTGAGTGATGATGATGGTGGTGATTATACGTATGCCTTAATCATGCAATATAAACAAACGTGTGATGCCGCAAGGTTCGTGATCTCATTCTCGTGCAACTTAGGTCAAGTTTGTGCACTGATATATGGACGCCGGGACTATATTCAAAATATATGTACCAGTCAGGCATGTGTACAGTATTGTATTATTATAGGGTATTTCTGTTTTGAGCAGTAGTATGTCATTCTCTCGTTATAATATTTCCCGAGAGACCATATGATGCTTGGGTGACAATTAATCCCGCGTCTTGTTCATGATATGATCATCATACATTAAGGTCTAAGTTAGTTTGGTGGATGAGGGTATCTGAATATATTAATAGTTGACCGACCAAAGGCAGGAATCACTTTTGTTAATACTATTGAGTTACTTAAATCCTTTTTTGGTTTCAGTCGTCGACAATGCCATCATTACTAGCTAGTTAAGGATATGAAGACTAGGATAGAGATTGAGATTTCTTTTCTAGGTTTCTTATATTTTTGCTTATCCTTTGCTAACACACCCGAAAGTTGGGTAATGGAAATGGAAGTGATATTTTTAAGAATAGCCACTCCAGATTTGCCCCACTTATCCTAAGCTCATGTCCGATAATTGACTAATGAGGAGCCAAAATGGAAGATTAATTAAACATTTGCAACATGAGCCGTTTACACAGGTAGCGATCGATGAACTCGATTACTAGAACGACTAGGTTTTAGTTTTGACATGGTGACAGTAAAAATGGTAAGATTTATCGAGAGTAAAGTTTATACAAACTTAAGGGTAAATTAAAACTAAAAAAAAAAGAACTTAAAGGTAAATTAGTAATCTTAATATATACTAATTTTAAGTCGGAATGGAAACATAAGATATCAAACTGATATTTTAAAAACTTGATATACCAAAATTTATAAAGAACAAAGTTTGTATACCAGTCAACGAATTTCTCTAAACAAAAAGGTATATTATACATAGTTAGTGTCTTAGTGGTTAACTAGAAGTTAGAACTCATAACATCATAGAGTTCGTCATAGTCCACACATATTTCCAAACCTCTAATGACTGACTTAAGGAACACTCCTAAACTTGATCGATGTTTGTTTCCTCCAACCCACCCACGCACTCGTTTAATTTATTAGTTTTAGGGTTTGTCCAGAAGTGTATACTCTTCTTCAGTGAGAAAACGAGGACGTGTTTGCTGCTGCCACACACAGGTAGCTAGCTACTTGAAACTTGAAACCAATGCCAGAGAGAGATTCGATTCCCAGTTCCAATTAGTAGTTTGATCCCAATTCGATTCGTATTGCTGAGATCTGGGCTCTTGTCAGGCAACACCTGCCTACCAATGGCGGCCACTGTCGGTCTCATACACGACCACCCCTCCTGTCTTTTCTAATTATTCGTAATTTTTATGTATTTCTTCGTATGCACTTTTTCGGTTTTCTTCTTCTTCTTCTTCTTCGAGTTTGACTGGTTTTTCATGCATCACATAGATCCCAGCTCGGACCGCTTCTTTGGATCCTAGTCCAAGCTGGCACGTGGACTTCACGTGATTTTCATGTGTGTTGAATGAGAGCGCATGCAAGGACGTTTTGAATTTGGTCACTTTCTTGAATGTGAAGTCCCATTGTCCCATTGTCGCATATGCTTTATTTCATCCCAATTTCAGTTATCTCATCACCATCAATAAATACTACAAGTTCTCAATTTTTATTTTTATTTTTGATTGAAAGTTCTCAATTTCTTTAAACAAAAGCATGTGTAAGTGACGTAATTTTTTTCTTATTTATAATATCTCATCACAATAATCCGCTCGATCCGAATTTTCAAATAATATATCTAACAACCTAATAACACGTACATATATGGTACACAATTGTAAAATCCTATACTATTCGTTAGAAAGTCTGCCCCTCAGTTAGTCTTCATTTTAGTAGTCCTTGTTGGAAAGAAAATCGCCTCAAAGTTTAAATACGTCAAGGATCAAAGAAAATACATTATTTTGAAGAAAGGAATTTCATTATGTTTTTCCTTTGCTTACCAAATAATAAGGGGATTAGCTGAAAAGGTTATATTTGTTACATACAACCAAACGTTGAATTACTTTTCCTTACATAGCAAGACATTTTGTATGAAAACAATTTAACTATGTTTTGTATTTTGGACGTACAGAGGGAGATCGATAGTCATTTCCCAATACCATATAAAACGAAAACACAATTACGTTAGTCAGTCATCCTGCTAGCTCATATATCCATCAGTATCTTATTTATTGTACTCGAAAAACAGAACAGATCTTTATCTTCTAATTTACTTATAAGAATATCTCACCATCTCGTTGTTGGCTTCCTGGTGTTGGAAATGGCACATTTCTTAGTCCTCGCACCAGTCTCCCAGTGACATCTTACGAGTTCCGATCAAAGACTGACAGAGCCAATACTACAAAGCCATGTCGACAGCTACGGTTTCCTGATCGAGTATACAAGAGTACAAGTTACAGCTGCCGCTCAATCGATCTTGAAGAAGAACTTTTGTGAAAACCAAGTAATTTTACAGGTCGAGATCGAATACCAAGTAATGACAGACAGACCCTCACAAGCTCGAAGCGTTTTATTTAGCTAGCTTTCCATATATGACATGCAAACTAGCCAAAAGAAGAACTATTTAGAGGGATTAGTTGAAGACAACCAACATGTGTGGACTTGTGACCACTGATAAATATCAACCCAGCTGCTTGCTTCGATATTTATTGCAGAAGTTTACGACAAAATTTACGGCATGATTGAAAGTTTTGAAATGTGTATCTTTTACCAAAAACAAAGCGAACTATATGATCTTGCGGGCATGAAGTTTTAGATTCTTGCATCAGTGTCAGTACCTGCTACTTTAGACTGAAGAAGAAATGTCAGGTCGGCTAGCTATGCACAAACCCTAATCGTGATATTCTGTACTATATATTAACATACCCTCTCAAATTAAGCAGCTGATATACACCATGCGTATATGCATTTCAAACATGTCGGCAGTCTACTAATTAAGTACTAAACTAATTGAGTAGGATATGACAAATTTTTCCTATAATCTATTTGAAGTGCAGCTTAATTTAGTCAATTAGGTTCTTCGATCATCTGGAAAAGCTAATGATAGATCATATATTTTGCTTTTTTAATATTTTAAATTTTCTCTATCATTTTATTGAGGTGTTTTTGAAAATTACGATGGAACTTATAACATTTCAAAACACACAAAATTAAATAATTTGTTAGAATAATAAAATAACTGCGCTGCGATTACGTAACTAGATCCATTTGTAGATTTACGTGAAAATAATTACATGAAAAATGTTTTCCTTAGTATCAAGGAATAGTTATGTACCTAAGAATATATATGTGTTTGACATGTAAATTTGTCTTTTGATAATACTAGTTCGTTAGAGCATCTTTAACAATGCTAACCATTTTGCAGTCAAATTTTAGTCAAAATAGCTAAAAAATCATTTTGGCTAGCTAAAAATACATCTACATCAGTACTCTTTGTTTCAATTAAAGTTTGATTTCTATTATTGATTAAATAAATTAAATGTGTTTTAATATTATATAAAATGACTTAAAAGGAACACATTTAATTAACATAAATTATAGAGAGCCTCATCTTGGTAGCTATATTTAGCTAGTGAAAGCATCTTTACCAATGCTAACCATTTTTAAATTAAATTTTAGTCAAATTAGCGAAAAATGTCATTTTGGCTAGCGATTTTTGAGATACGTATGCATCAATGTTCTCTATTTTAGCTAGTATTAAATTAATATTATTCTATAAATGAAGATTAAATAGTTTATATGTATTTATATATCACATTAAATTACTTAAAATGAATGTATTAGATTATAGAGAGTCATATCTCACTAGCTACAGATAGCTAAAAGTTAAAATAGTTAAACTTTGGCTAGTCTGCTAGAGCTTCTAAAATACCCAAAAAACTAAACATGATATCTAAAATAGCTAAAAAGCTAAAATAGAGAGTCTGATAAAGATGTTCTGAGATAGTTAAAAGTTAAAATAGCTAGTCACTTGTTAGTTTGCTGGAGCTATTAAATTAAAATTGATAAAAAAACTAAACTCGCTCTCTAAAATAGCTAAGGGGTCAATATAAAGTCCGTTAAAGATGTTCTAATAAGCTTATACCTTACATACGTAATTGCATACCACCCAAATCCAACTAGCAATAGACTCCATATATACCAATGTACCATCCAAATCCAACTAGCTAACAAAGGAAGTGGTGTGGTTAGTGAAAGCATCCGATTTTGGTATATTTTTGTGCACATAGATGAAACCTCGGCTAGCTATTGGCCATTACTCCAATGTTCCCGTAGCCACCTCACTCTTCACCACTTCTACTAATCGGAAGTGGGTGCGTCATAACAGCACTACCAAGCTACTACTCTCTATTTTGAAATTCATCGATCGTGAGCATACTCGTTTAGGGAGTTTGGTACAATCGATGATGATCATCCATATTTAGTAGAGAATATAATGTCTTATCGATCTAAACCAAGGGAAGAGTAGTTCATGGCCATCCAAATAAGCACACATTAACAATATTAGTGATCGACATACATTTCTTTTGGTAATTAACTTGCAGCACTACATATGATCCGCATAAAGAATACCAGCTTTTTGTTTATAGAAATTCTAATAGTAATAATCATGAGCAATATAACACAAAATAATGAGTTGACTTGTGTTCCTTTCTTGGATGGGATTTTTTTGTTTCCTTTCATAAAGTGAAAGATGATAATGATAATCATGATCATCGACTACGTAATTGCGACTTTTGTCTTAGAAAAATAAGTGCTTACCAAAAAGACGCAATGAAATTGCAATAAAAACAAGTGACCGGCTCGACACAATTCATTCGAATCAAACTATTGATTGATAATTAATCATGTCAGTTGATATGTTAATTGGATATTTAGAGTTTAGGATCCACGGCTCTATTCTATAAGTGTAAATGTTTGAAAAGTAATGTACGTGTTCATTAACACGTTTGCTTACTTATAATGCATGGTGTTGAATGATTGTAATCAAATTCATGTGTTTATACCCGGTACAATTTGGTTTAGCGGTATAGTCTTCTCTTGTTAAGTGGGAGGTTGTGAGCTCCACTCACGAACACGAAGTGATCATCGAATACGTAATTGCGACTTTTGTCTTAGAAAAAAAAGTGCTTACCAAAAAGACGCAATGAAATTGCAATAAAAACAAGTGACCGGCTCGACACAATTCATTCGAATCAAACTATTGATTGATAATTAATCATGTCAGTTGATATGTTAATTGGATATTTAGAGTTTAGGATGCACGGCTCTATTCTATAAGTGTAAATGTTTGAAAAGTAATGTACGTGTTCATTAACACGTTTGCTTACTTATAATGCATGGTGTTGAATGATTGTAATCAAATTCATGCGTTTATGCTCAGTACTATTTGGTCTAGCGGCATAGTCTTCTCTTATTAAGTGGGAGGTTGTGAGCTCGACTCATGAAATTATAATATTTGAGTTGTTTACCTGATTAAAAAAAAAAAAATACATGCATTTACTAAAGTGCACATGAATGAATCAAAATGATTCCGATAAAAATACTCATGATGAGTTTATTAACAAGTAAGTAATCGGATTGGTCTATGTATCACCTCCTTAATTATTAAGAATCGGTTTATGAATACTTAGAGATTTGATTACGAAAGGAGAAGAATCGACTTAATTATGAAAGCGATATTGATTTATTTCATATCTCATTTTATTAATTTGCTTCCGATTCATGATTATCGTTCATTATAAGTAAGTACACGTAACATCGATGTATTACAAAATAGTTGGTCGAGTCTGTTTTGATGGCCTTTGTACCTTAGCTACTACTGTTTCCGGAACTTGGAAGCAAAAACCTATTGGACCTTCTCGACAAACCTCTTACGATAAAGTTAAGTGGGACTTTTTGTTCCCCCACCCAACTTTGCTGTAACTGTCATTGGCCATAAACATCTTTTGCAAAGTTATGGCCAGCATTGATTTTGCGGCAAAATATGAATAATATGAATTTTTTGTTTGATTCCGTATATAGAGAAATAATTAAGGGAAATTATACATATATATAGCTGCATGTGGGATTTCACTATCGCATTAACTTTTTAAATTGGCTTTTGCAACATATGAACAAATTCAGAAACTATTCCATATATACTCCACATCTGGGGAGGACCATGTTATCGACGTCATGTGGTAGCTCATCATCCTTAGAATATCGTTAACAAATAATTAGTCTAATTGATAATGTGACATAGCATTAGGGTTTATTTATATCTATCGCTATTATCTATCCTTTAATATATGCACACGTACATACACAAATCTGTTATGACAACTAACTAATTAACATTGCGCGTCGTATTTTGTAATTATTGAGGTAACTCGATCCATTAATGGAGCGAGAGATTAGAAATGAGGAGGTACCACACTACCACTATTGTGATATAGTATGTTTATATATATATATATATATATATATATATATATATATATATATATATATATATATATATATGTTTTTTTCTTTTTTTGAAATTTATCGGGTATTATATAGGATAATAGTTAGTGAGAATTTATGAAAATTAAGAACTGAAGATTGGCCCCATTTATTAAATTTGGAACCATAAAGTGAGACATTGATTGACAAATGTTTCGTCTTTCCTACTTCCATGAATCACTTTCTGTTTCAACCTTGTTGTATAGTATGCACAGTTGATCCCTTATGAAAAACATGACTTCCAGAAAGTAGATTTGTAAAGACTATGGTCTTTTGAGTCTTTTCACTCTACAAGCTAGCTTTAAGTTTATTTGAGAGTTTTTAATATAATTTAGAGTTGTATTGTTTCGCACGTAATCTAAGATTATTTTAGAGGTAATTCGTAAGTCGAAATTGTATGTGTAATACTATTTTGGAATTTACCAATTAACCGAGTATCAGCTTCGGTAGAGCGCTACATTTCTTGAGCAAGCTATTAGAGTTCCAAATTTGTAACACAGATCGATCACAACACGATGAAACAAAACCATTTTAAGGCAGAACTCTGAATATTTACTATTTACAACAGAGTAAAAAGATGGAGAAGAAGGAAGAAAGAAACAGAAACCAGCTGAGCTCAAAAGGTACCTACAGTCCAAAAGCTACAAGCTGGTACCTGATCGATCAAAACCTTATAGCCTAAAAAAGCCTACCAAAAAACAAAATGGTGGTTAGGGTTTTTAAATACTCCAGGAGAATCCGGGGACCTGTCTATCCATCCCTCTGGTAAATTTCCCCTGATCGTCGTCAACCCCTCTAATTTTTTACCAACCAAAGACTGTAATAATTCCATCCTAGTATGTTCTCCAGCTACTGCTATGCCTGGTTTTTCAAGGCCTTGGAGTCTATGAACGTGCCGTGAAATCCATACGGAACTCTTGACGGTAACGTCACAGTGGCTTCCACCTTCAAACTCACGGCGTTCACAATCTGAAGCTCTGACTTCCACGTCTTCTCGTCGTGAACAAAGCTCAGAATATAACCTTCATCTTCTTCCCCAGTTGAACTCGAAGGAAGGAAGAAAGGCTCGCCACCGAACTTCCTGTCCCCGTAAATATGTTTTTTTACTTCACCAGTAAAAAGATCTACCTTGGCGAAACCAGAAACTTTGGGCCACGGTTCAGCAATGGCGAGATAAGCATACCGAGTCTTTCTACCGAGCAGGTTCCGGTTCACCATTCCCGCCTCCAAGTTCACATGATCCGCCTCCTCGGAAATAATTGGCCTCCGCTTCGACTCGCCGGTTTTCAAGTTGAGCCGGATTTCGGACAACACACTCTTCAAGCTCTCATCACACTCGTTAAATATCGAGTCCGCTGGAGTCATGCATGATCCGATCACAACAACCTCGTCGGACTCCGGCTCCTCCCACGCATTCCACAAGTGGAAGCAAAAGGTGTCCGGCGACTCAACCCAGATTATGTCAGCAGCGTTAGTGGCATTTTTGGCAAGTATTCCAAACCTCGACTTCTTATTCTGATCATAGATGACCGGCGACCCGCCGGTGATCATCTCCTGCAGCTTGAACACCACCTGCTGGTCGGGAATCACGACGAAGTTTTCTGTGATGGCGAAGTCGTGCATCATTGTGGGGGCCGCCAGAGGGATCTCCACGTCCGGAGACTTCTCCCCGTCGGCGGAGAATTGAAAGTATTTCAGGTAAGGCTTTTTCACGACGTCGTAGCTGAGAGTGTGGAGGTGACTGGATACCGGGTCGACTTTCGGGTGGGCGATCATTGTGGACCCGAGTTGGGTCTCGAAGTCGTAGCGGCCGACTGTTTCGAGGTCGCCGGAGGGTTTGATTCGGACTTGGTACGGCATGTCGTCCTCGGACATGGCTAAGAGGCGGTCGTTGAAGTAGACTAAGCCGGCGTTGGCGACTCCGATGCCGTGGCTGGGGTCCACAAGGCCCAAAGCGCCGCGAGCGTAAAACAAGGCGAGACGTGCGATTCCGGAGTGGCCGTGGAGCTCGCCTATGGCTTTTGGGAAAACGGGTCTCCCGATTTCACGCTCCTGGACCAGCCTTTGGGTTTCAGTGAACCGACATGCGTAGCTGGCGGCACCGTCATTGATGCTAACGGCGTGAACCATGCCGTCACCGTCGAAGAAGTGGTGCCCCGCGACCGGCTCGTGTAAAGGGTTGGCGCCGTTACGGACGTAGACGCCGCTAATGCATTCGGGTATGGTACCGGAAACAGGGAGTGAATGACGGACAGGTTGCTCCGGAACGGGAGCAAAGTTCCCGGCGATTTGGACACGTGGGTCGGCGGTTTTGGGGAGAGGGCTTCGGCTCTCACGCGAGACCAAAGCCCCCTCCAACATGTCCAAGGCGGTGGAGGCAGCTCTCTGGAGGAAGTTCCAGTGTGGAGGTTGCTGTGTTGTAGTTGCGGTTTTAGGCTTTGCGGAGGGTGATGAAGTGGCCTCTTTTGTAATAACTTGCTGATGGTATGGCTGTTTTGGGAAGTTAAGAACTGAAGGAGACTGGAGAGCCGAGTGAGCAGTGACGGTTCTATTTCTGTTCAAGGCGACGGATCTTTTGGTGAAGCTCATGTTTAGTAGTGAAGAAGAAGAAGATGTGGAGGAGGTGGTGGAGAGGTGGTGAGGTATTTGGGCTGTGTGAGCCCAACTATTCGAAGCAGTAGCCATAGCTAGCTAGTGTGTTTTTGTGACTATGCACGCAAGGTGTTTTATGTGTTTTGCCTCGCAGAAATATTTGATTTCTTTGAAACCAAAAGAGGGAGAGAAAGAGGTAGAGATAGAGAGCGAGTGAGGATTGGGGAGAAAGGAAGAGAGGAAAATGAGTATAAATAGAGTTGGGGGGAGCGAGTGTGGAGGCCTAGTCATTGGTTTTTTTTTTTTTTTTTTTTGTAATAATTGGATTGGGGGTCCTAGAATTAGGGACCAATGGAGACGCATAGGTTGCATGAAGAGAGGGATTGATGCCCACAAGGCCACAAAAGAGTAAAAAGATGAGAGGTTAATGACTAGTAATGGAACAGTGACCCACTACTAAGTGATCGATCATCGATGTGCGCCCTATTTTTTTTTTTTTTGGTTGCTAGTCCGCGTCCCTCCCTCTATAGGGATGTCTCACCCCCACCCACGTGGCCGTTTTCTGCTATCTTTGCACCACTAAATCTCGGTCAAATCACTTGTCCCACACGCTTCACCCCCTCCCTCACGTATCATCGATCATTGCTGCAAATTCTAGGGCTTAGGCAAGAACAAGAGCGATTGCCCTTCTGCCGAACCAAGTCTCGATTCACCGACAAAGAAAAATTGTTAGAATATGTCAGAGGGGAAAATGTTTACTTAACTGGTTGATATTTCTACTAATTACTTTCAAAGTATCTTGACCGATTCTTATTTTATTTTCGATTTATACTTTCTAAAGACTTTAAATTCTAGTTTCGTCTCTGTTTAGACATGATGCATTGTTATCATATCCTAATCTCATACGGTTATATAATGAGGATGATAATGATACATGATGATTGAAATCAAAGATGACCGAAATAAAAAGGCACTGGTGACACAGTCACAAACACACAAGGCATACCTGTTTTTTTGTGTTGCATATTTGAGGCCTTGTCATGGTCTATAGCATGCTCTCTATCAACATCCATGGGGACCCTATGTGACTAGCACGTTCCTAACCCATTTCTATTTGTATAATTTTGGTGCCCAAGTAACACATCCTTTTAATTATTCCATCGTATCCCTACTCTTTTTTTTTTCTTTTTGTTTGGATATAGTAATTGTTACGATCATTATTGTCTTTATTGTTGTCTTATCATATATTTTGTATGTATTTCTTCACATGAAGCAATAGTATAGTACCCAAAAAAAATATCTCAACCGAATTCCCTCATTATATGATCACAACCGCCATCGTAGAAAAATCTTTCATATAAGTTTATTAGGAAAAAATAAAATTAATCTAGAATTTCTTTTCAATGCCATTCGGATATAGACGAATATATATATAATTGCGACAGATATCATATACAGTACCAGGTCCCCAGTTTAATTGCCCGAAATACATGGCAACATCTACATGCCTCATCTTATTTTCAGAGGTCCCCGTTGTAGCTAGTATTATAAACTTGTGATGTGAGAAACTATCGTATCGACTTTCGCAGACAAGTATAAACACAAGATGCATATTTAAGAGAGTATATTCATTACACGACGTGTATGTCTTTACATACATACATGGATGATCAAGATTAGAGGAAATAATATAGAAATATAATGGTCAAACATATGAATTGTTATGAACGGTTAAGATTGTGTCGTATAAATACACGTCGTGCATATAAAAATTTCCAGCATATTTACATACATTAGTTGTAGATAGAAGAAAATTTGAATCATATAAGGTGGTTAGTTTGGTATATGTATGATCTTGGATGTTAGGAATTATGTATGGAATAAAACATCATGGAGTACTATATATATCCAAACCAGGATGGGTGGACCGATCGATCTATATATCAAGCTCCGTTTTCCGTTGCTGTCCAAGATCAAAGCCACCGGAGGTGCTGTCGAGGGCCATCGGACAAAGAAGCATGAAAACGATGGCTGATAGGAGCCGGATTGGATTATTTGATTGGTCTTCGCCTCTAGCTTGGTATATGGTCGATATGCAAGCATTGGAATATCTATTATTGCTGGAGATCATGAAAATAACTGATACGTACTTGAAAACCTAATCCAGCAGAGTTGTTATATATTAATCTCCCTTCTGATGATCTCACAAGCTTGTGAGAATACTTGACGTATTGATGTGCGTCTGTGTCATTTTCTTACGCAGAACGAATTAGCATGCTGGTTTTTGCATTTGATATATATGGAAAGAACCATGATTTTCTTCCTATGATTCTTTTGCATTCAAGCTCAGCTATATATGACAGTTTGTTTCTGTTTCTCATGAAAACGTACACGTGGATAGAAATCTAGCTAGCAGTTAGTTATGTGAACGTATTGTTTACCTACTTAACGAGAACAAAAAGCTGGTAATGACAGTTGGTTCGGTGAGATTCACCTCCTCTTTTTATTTTGTCATATTGTAATTGTAGTAGTAACCTTACGGGTCTTTCCCAATTTCGGTTTTCCTAGTTTCGTTTTGTTTCGTTGTTATTTTGTTATGAGAGGTTTTGGTCTAATCCCCCTCTCTTGATTGTTTTTTTTTTTTTTTAAGGCATAAGAGTGTTAGGGGTCATTCATTTCTCACTCATATTTCAGCCGAAAAAAATAAATAAATAAATAAATAAATAAATAAATGAGAACAAAGAGCTGAACCTTTCAGAGCTTGAAACCGGCCACATGATTTTCTCATCATATATTAAACCAACAATTGCAAACAAATGAAGTTAGCAAGTTGTTGCAGCTTGTTTGGAAATTTATAGAGAACTTCTCTCACGGCAAGCTCATCATCTGAACTATAGTCGACCTGACAGTGACAAATTAAACCCCCAAATTACTTGCTTCACAATTAGGGAACATGAACAAATGGTATCTGAATTAATCTGTGATTCCCATACAGTCTCTGTTCAACGTCTTACAATTGAAGTTTTCCAAACTTCAAATCAACACGAGACTAATTAGAACTAACTAATAATTAAGCAGGAAAAATTTTCATAGATTATATTCAATTAGAAATCATAGAGATCGTAATGCTGTAATTGAGAAACTAATTAATTAAGAAAAAATATAAATAATTAGTGCATATACGTACACAATTACGACTAGATCCATATAAACTCTATCATGAGTCACGACGTACTTCCTTTTATACGGCGACTTGTTCTGTTGTTCTTCATTTCATTTCCTTTTAATTAACCGAAAGGTACTTCCATAGTAGCATTATATTACGGATCAAATTATAGTTTAGAGAATGATTTCAAAAAGCACCACCTTGGATAAGGGCTTTACGCGCTTGTGTTTAAAATTAATTAGTCGAGTGGATTACCCATAATCATTAAAAAGCTTGTGATAACTGAGTTTAAGCTGGACAAATCAAATGTTGCCAGTCCATAATTAAAGAGAATAAGCCATGTATTATAACATAAACATGTACCAACAATTAGTTTATGGATGGGTTAAAGCTCCTAATTAATTATTCATTCTAATTTAGAAGTTGGTTATTGAGGAAGTTGGCAGTTGGCACATGGAATGCACCATGATCAAGAACAAGAAAACATCTTGCGGAGAACTAAGAACATTCGTTACCTAATGCAGTCATGACAGATAATCGAGGGGTTTCAGATCAAAGTGTGTTCATGTTTAGTGCAAGGCAGAGTAAGCAATTGATTTTGAATTTTTGAGACGTAATTGGATCGCTACGCAATGAAGCTAGCATACACTATATATCCAACTTACTCTTTATCTTTCTTCTTGTGCATGGGACGTCGATTTTGAACTTAATCTTGGCCATCTCATCTCATCTATATAGATACGGATCACTAAATTATTTATACTTTTTTTTCTTTCTCATTCCGCTAATCTTAAGATAAAATGACATTAGACATATGACCTCTTTAAAGGTTTTCTAAAAATTAACACGTCACAACGACTTATGAAAACGACGACTTATGAAAGTAAAGCATGCATGTTGATAAAGACTTTAAAGTTGAAAGAAATTAACATTGACTTACTGTTGTTTGTGTTAAGATTTTGATGTTGTGGTTCATTTCATGTCTTGAAGAAGATATAATTAATGATGGTGGGGAGATTTGAGAACTAGTGGTTACTATGGTTTGGATTTGGAAATGATCAGTGTAGGAATCTACAATTTGGTTGTTGTTGATGTTAGAATTGTTTACATGTATACAGAAGATTGAGCTAGAACATGATTGATACCCACCTTTGAAAATAAATATGGTGAACCATATATCCATGGTTTGCTAAATATGTATGTATTAATGTATACATATATACATACATATATACAGATTTTGAGGGAGCTAGTACGAATACAGAACAAAATAAAATAGAATTAAAGAAATTAAGTAAGTATATATAGAGTTTATTTCCTAATTATTTTCATATAAGCAACATTTTGCTTTCAACTAGCTAGTGTTCCCTCGCTCCTTGGCTATTATGTTAACCAAAGATTGACTGTGTATACACTCGTAAATCTCTTCAAAAAGAAAACATCGATCAAGTAGGTAAAATTTGCATATCACACCTAATTAGAGGCAGTAATTAGTTTTATAATAACAGTCAATTTCCAAAGTAGTCTGGTAATAAATATGATTATGTATGCAAATAAAATGTTAGGTATAATTGGAGAATATATCCTGCCCAATTCTTTTCCAACCCTTTGTAATCTACTTTGGATTAACAAAATAATTAGACAATATTTCTGGCTTAATCAAACCGAAGAAAACATACAAACAATGACTCGCCGGAGCACAGTGTGTGCATATTGGGATGCAAATCATGTGGTCCTCTTTGTCTTTGTTTTGCTGATAATTAAAAATAATTGTTCCGGAAAAGAATAATGAAGAGATTCCCCAACTGATCCGACTGACCGGAATAAACTACCAACTGCCAAGCCATACCTAACCCTAGCACTCCACTAATCACTTAATCAATTGATTAATGTCTAATCAATGTCACAAAAGTGATCCTTAATTCTATTTTAATTAATCCAGTACTCATGTTTGGAAACTTTGTGCTAACTACCGGGAGGTGGGGCTTCCCGACTGTGAGTTCTGTTATTAATTTTGATCTCTTTAGAGTTGGTTGTTCTATAAATTTTTTATTGTAATAGTTTTTTAGCTTTAAAAAAAAAAAATTACTATATTTGAACTAACTCCTTTATTTATTCCATTTCCTTTCATACCCTCCTATATATAAAGCAGGAAAACACCTGATACCGATCGTATATTATTTTATCGATCTATCTAATAGTGGTTTTCTCTTAAATATGAAAATTCAAGGATATTTTTAAAATCTAGACTTGAAGTCCAACAGCCTATGTGCTAGAAAAATGCAGTCAAATTCTTCTAGAGAAAAAAAAAACAAAAAAATTTCAAACAATTAATTTGGTAGGAAAATAAGCGAAAATGATAAGAAACCAACGTTAGACCTTAGTCAGAAAGTTGTTTGGTATGAATGTGATTTGAGAAAATGTGATTGAATTTGGTGGCACATGGGATGTTATAATGCATGGAACATGGGTTGAATTAGTTGTTGGGAATTTGATCTCAACAAAGAGAATAGTATCCTTAAGCTTTACTGTGGCATGGAAATTGTGCAAGTATATGGTCACATTTTGTCCCCTAATTATTGATTCGGAAAGAATGCACTAGAAAAAAAATATTCCACGACATATATATGGTTAGATTCTATGTCTGTAGGTGACTAGGTGTGTTCGAGCAAATCACGTAATTCTATGATCCAGAGTTTTATACGTTAACTACATTCTTTTATATGATGCATGTAATTAGACTATATTCTTATATATGTTAGTTTCCCACTACCCAAAGTGTAATTGAGTCTCTCTGAGTTAGCTGAGCTTCCACTTAATTTAACCTCTGGTTTTTCTGCATGTCGTGGTTGTGTACAAGAATAACCAACAGATCTTTTTGATTGATTCATTAGATCTCGTCTTGGTGCATGAACCATATGAACTGGTATCTGGGATTGAATTGGCTAAATCTCGTATGCCAGCAATGTGTACGTTCTAGCTTCATCATCAGTGACGTCGACGACGGAGCCAAAAATTAGAAATGAGTAATGTAAGCCCTTCGATTAATTTCAGGTTCTTGTTCTGCGCTAATTGTGTTTACATCTAACTCTACTCGTGACTAGGACTTCTTATCGATTAGTTAAGTATATTTCCTTATGAACCTTATGCATACGGCATCTTCAACGGTTGGTCTAAAACCTAAACCGAGGTACTTGATTTATTACTTATCTCATCAAGAACAATGGTATATTGTCGTAGATATTTTTCCTTGAAACTGTTTGACAAGTTAAATAGCTCGTGATATAGCCTAATTCTCCATTCTTTCTCTTCAACGAGTTCAATCACCGACCATGTATATGTCACGATCACTCTCTTTCACGAGTCAAGTTCCTCGATTAATTTCTAGCTCAATAAGTTTTGATCTTTCCTGCCGATTGTGTTATTTATGTAACTATTTGTATATCACTAACCTTACGTATACTTAACCCCAAACCCAGACTTAGTAACAGGTACATATTATGATATAAACGTCATTTTCGAAGTTTTTCATACCGACTTTGGGTGGTATACATCTAAACATATATATAGACCGTGTTTTGCAGCTAGTAAATGCATACTAGGGTTTATGACCAAAACATTTTCATCAGGAGAAAACTGTACGTGTGACTATCATTGATCTGCTTCATTGCATGAGTTACTGTCAAATGGTTAGGTTTGCTGTTGTTGCCAATTGCACCCGAGCTTTCTGGAGCACAGCGAACAAGTAACAAGTTGCGCCCATCTACGTCAATCAATCTCAGTCAGAATGATCAAACATAACTAATTAGTATGTGGCGCACCTTAGTCTATGCTAGTAAGTTGTATTTCTAGTACTACTGGCAAAAACAGTGACTAACCACCGATGCTTGGCCTCTAGGGCACACTTGAATACCAGCCTAGCTTATAAAGCTCATGCATATATAGCTATCACCGGCCACAAAGAAACATGAGACCGATCGATCTCCACCACTTGCAGATGAATTAATTCTTCATTGCCCATGCATTTCATGCTTCCAGTCATCTTTAGTCTGCGATGATATGTCCAGCTTTTTACCTGTCTGTTTTCTTTTTACACATTTACTTTTACCCTAGTTAACTAGATCAATGAGCTAGGTTAAAGATTGGATGCCATTCATATAGTGATTGTGATTCATTGGACTGGGTTACGGGTCAAGGGGCAGTTTATAGGGACTGAAACAGTTGGCATGGCTGGCCGGCTTGGCGAAACAGTATGTGCGTTGATGGTTTCCGACTTCCGTTGCATTATATTGTTTCAGATATCGAAACTGTGGGTGTTTGTTCGAAATTTTAATTCTGCTGTGACTATATATCATGGGCATTATTTGACACATATATACACAATTCTATAGTGGAATATCGGTGTAGACGTTCTACATTCATTTGTATATATCTCAGTGATCTCACGCACAGAAGTTCAATGCTTTTGTTTCTCTAAATCAAGTACGTACTGTATGGTGAAATTTCAGTAGCTTGATCGGAGTTCGAATAATTACAACTTGTAAGTTGTAACAGTAATATGATTTGAAAGGAACACAAAATTCTCCATGCCATTAAGTTTATTTGGTGGAGAATCACTTTCGAAATAATTTCCGTATTTCAATCAGATCATATCTGATATGGCTTAAGATACAGAAAAATACAGAGTAAGGGCTTCAAGTTATTCCATATTTCAATCTGATAACACAACTATACAAATCAACTGATAGGCAGTGGGGACTGGGGAGTATAAACTTCACTAGCTCAGACATGTTTCACAGATATTGATCGATCACCATGTGAGAGCATGCAGTTCTGGTTAGATATCTAGTCAGCTATTGGTGGGCTGGGATATTTCAATGGGTACAATACAATGCCCAACTAGGCAACTATGGCCCTTTTTTGGTGCTGGATTGATTGAACCAAAGGCACTACAAATTGTTCATCGAGAAGATGGACAAGACATAAGGCATAGTGTGCATACACAAAGCACCAAGACGCAACTTGTGCCCGTAGGCCTACAATGTTTTGGACAATCTTCCATAACCACCGTTTGTGAACCACTAAGACTCTAAGAGACCCATCGACCCTACACCAAAAACCCTTGTCCTTGGGGTATCGAGATAGTCCAAGATCAAGGACACACCTTTTCATTTCACACCCTACTCTTCATTTACTCGAGTAAATAACCACTGCAAGTAGTCTAATGGTTTTTACACGTACACTGTATTGCAATGCATATTCGTGAACCACTATGAGTTTAAGAGACCCATCGACCCTACACCCAAAACCCTTGTCCTTAGGGTATCGAGACAGTCCAAGATCAAGGACACACCTTTTCATTTCACACCCCTTCTCTTCATTTTACTCGAGTAAATAACCACTGCAAGTAGTCTAATGGTTCTTGGCCAGACACTGTATTGCAATGCATAGTTAGAACATTTCATGTACGTAAAGAGATTAACTTATGGGCTTAGCAAGTCTTTTAAGGTACTAGAGTAATGAACTATTAAGGATGTTAATCATGGTGTGCAATTTAAGAGGCCCATAGGTCCGAGAACTCCGAAGGCCCAAAACACTCGTCATGACCCAAAACCCGCCAGAGTTTAGCGCCTATTCAACACACAACGGCTTCCTCTTTTCCCCAAACGACGACGTCTTGACACTTCAGCTCCGCCGCGACCTCCTCCAGCAGCACCGTGCTGGTTTCCGGCCCCGGTAAGTCCTCCCTCTTCTAGTTGGAACTTCGATTTCGGCTGAATTATCAAGTCATGACCTTCTGCGCTGAAACAAATATAAAAATCGTGTCGTTGATTTTCGATCTTTCGGTACCAATTCTGCTGTTTATTAGGGATTTGAGTTAGGATCACTGATTGGGCTTTCTTCTAAGGCTTAGAATTAGTGTCTATTTTCATGATTAGGATTCAAGAAAGAATAATTATTGTGTTTAATTTGGGGTTTAGGGTTGCTGAGAATCCCCAATCAATCAATTTTGGCATGAATCCCTGTTAATATTGTTGGTAATAATTTTTGTATATTTTTCTTTAACTGTTATCAATTCTGATTATTGGATAGTGTTAATTTTCAGGGAGGTTGACAATTTTGATTAGTTATGTAGGAAGTTGGTTAGTTCTTTATTTCTATATATAAATTTTGGTAGACATTAGCTGTTTATGACAATGTTGATCATGAGGAGCTCCGGGATAGAGTGTGCTGTTGTATCAGGGAAGACCCAAATGAGTATGGAAATAGAGTAAAAGCTGTTTATTTTGAAATGTCTGTGATGTATTATGTGGAGATAGTAGACAGTAGTGATGCGACTGCTTCTATTCTGTGAGAGCACGGAAGACTGGAAAAATTCTCCTGTGCATTACTCTTGAAAGTAGGGTAATTGCTTCTGGAGTGGGAGTAATCAAGGTGGTTGGTTCTGTTGGTCTTGCAACTGAAGCTACTAAGAAGTTGTTCTGTAGAAATCCATGCTCAACAACAAAAATTCAATTGCATTTGATTCCGAGACTTGAGAAAAGTTTCATTTTGGAGATGAGTTGATTCAACTCTGAAATAAAAAAAATTCTTGGTTTTGAAGTTCAATGTATGACAATGACAATTGTACATGGAGACTCTGTGCAACCAAGTCACCAGAGTTTGATTATATATTCCTGAGATGTTAACTGTTGTTCATTAGATGTTTTTCGTCATGACCTGAAGCAAGCCCTTTATTGGTCAATATATAACGTCAAAATACAAGGGTGTTTCATGCCAAACCAAAAGATATTAATGTGGACTTGCCGAACGATTTCTTGTGGATGTAAGTTATGGGAAATCTTGGAGGGGTAAAGAATGTGCATTAGAAGATTTCTGGGAATCACCAAAAACGCAAGAAGAGATTCCATTCTGATGGAAAAGACTTGTCTATACGGAAGTGTGGGAGATGTGGTGCAATTGGGCACACATCCGTCAAACCTGTAAGTACCTTATTCTTCATTATCTTAATCATGTAAGCGAGTGCTGTTATTTATTTATTAATATTATTATGTTTGAAAAGAAGTGTGCTACTGAAACTAGAATATGACTTAGCCAAGAGTTGTGGTAGTGCATGACTCTCTTAGAAATCATTGTTATAATTTCTCTGATCTTATAATCATCTCATGCTTTCATTCAGTTTTATTTTAGTGGCACTTTTCTTATTAATGTAAAAAATTGAACTAGCTTAAAATGAGTGCTAGTAATGTGCCAGAATCTTGTTTCAACTGGCATGAAAAAGTACCAAGGTGGCTTTCAATCATTTCAACATTTCGAAGTAGTTCATGAAAAGACTTGCTCTAAATAGTATCAATTGAAAAAGAATGATTTCAAGCTCAGTAATTTGATATGGTTCTCTCTTTCTTGTGTTCAATATTTTTAATGAATTGAAGAGAACTCAAAATCCAATCACAGGGTTGTATTTTTTTTCTGTACTCTTTTCACATCCTCAAGACACCAAGTTTGCCTGGAAACAACAGAATGACTATATATGCCTGCCCTCTGAAGGGAAGGTACATGAGATGGGTATGATCCTGGTCATGTACCATGCGAATAGATGTTATTTTGGGCATCTGCTGCCAGATATATTTGTATTTGCTTAGGCTCAGATGCTAGCAATATTATAATGAGCTCACTTCCTTCTTATAGAGGATGAACTCACATTTTCCATATTAGGTAAGGGATTAAAATTAAGCTATGTAAGAAATATCAGGTAAGAAGTGTTAGATTAGAAAGTCACCACATCCTGGTGGTTTTAGGTAAGAAGAATGAGAACTCTCTGAAAGTTCTGAAGTTCTTCTACATAACCTGCACAGATATGTATATACAGGCATAAATAGACACGTGCATGACTGCATGTGTGGACTTCCTAAGAAGTTGCTGCGAATGAGGGTTTTCAGTGTGAACCAAGGTTTCACACCACTTTTATTGGTTATATCCCAAATCCTTATCAGATATGATAGCTTTGTATATATAACACTGGCATAATTAAATAATATATTGTAATCTCACTATTGTAGTAAATTATTATGAATTTAATGAAGAAAGGAGATTTAAGCAAATGAAGATTTGACTGTGCACTCGATGAGGTTGATGTCATAAAGTTTTAATAGGTCAATCACTTATATAACATATCTACCTAAGTTGCATAAATATTGTAGACACACATGCAGGCATAAATATTGTAGACACACAAACAGATATATGTATAATGTGTGTACACACTTGTAGTACATCCACTGAGATAGGCCAAGCTTGGTGTTATTTCTAGGAAAGTAAGGTTCTATAGTCCTAATCTTACAATCTGTGCACAAAGCGGCGTCTCATAAAATCGAATCTAGTAGCATATGCGAGACAGCTCTACTTGGCTCATGTATATTTCTAATTTCTTTTATTTAATTTTTACGTTTTGACTAAAACACACTTTGACCATGATTACAGGCTCCTGCCAGATATAGCAAGCTAATACGTAGAAAAGTGACCATCTAAAACCCAAGTTTTGCAGACTATTAAAGCTAAAATATCCTTACCCCTGAACAGATTTGTAAGTGTTAATTAAAGGTTGTTTCCTGACCCTACTATAGCAGGTGTACTATCCGTTGTGCTATGACATTTGTTTTGCAACGCGTAATTGCCGTTGATGCATTTCTACGCATTTAATGGATATTATGCATGCAGATAGGATTTCTGGAAAGAATCTACCGCATGAAGCTTTACTGGCAACTTTTTAACTTTTGTGCTTTCTCTGAGATATTTTCTTAAATGAGATTTATCAGTATTGTTGTTTTCTTTTAATTACTCTTCAGCCCTATGGCCTCTAGCTACCCTGTTAAAGTGTATAAATAGAGGTAAGGTGAAAGGCACTCTTCCTCATCCCTTCATTTTTATTGCTCCTGCTAGTTTTACTTCTTGCAAGAAGTCTATAAAGGGTCTCATTTTTCACTTCGAGAATGAGTTTCTTTTTGAACCTTGAAAAGGGTTTCCGCTGCTTATTTTGCCAAAGAGTGTTCTACAGTCCCCAGGCTGTAGGTGGGCATCTTCGGGCCCATCGGGAAGAGATCAAGGGAATGAAGAGCTGGAATTTTCCTGGCCATTTCAGTAACTCAGAAAGCAGTACCAGCATTACTCAACCTCTCACCATCTCCCATCCCGGGAACTTTTCTGAAGGTGCTGGGAGCCATCCATCTTGTTTGATCTTAAATGGAGTTTGTCAGTTCAATACTGATGAAATTCAAAGTTTTATGGATGGTATGTCCCTTTCTGAAAATCCCTTGCCATGTTTTCAGAATAACTACTGTGGCAAGCTCCCATCTCTTGTGGATGCTGTACCTGATGTTGATCAAGGGCTCAACTCAAATCAGTCACCTGGCTTCAAGGAGCTTAGTCCTCTTGATTCCTTGGCAGGTAAGAGGGGCTGCTCTGGTGAAGCCCGAGGAACTGCTGGGACTGTGAATGAGTTGAAAAGGACCAAGATCAACTCAGATGAGATGGAACTTGATGGTCCTCCGAAGAGAGAGCTTCTTCTTTTTAAAGAGGAGGACAACTCCAATTCTGTTTCAGGAATGCCTTTCGATTTGGAAGATGGCAAGACAAATCTTGATCTGTCGCTACATCTGTAGCGTTGCACCTGGTTCCTGTCTCTTTTTCTGGGTCAAAAATATCTCTGAATGTGAATGTGGAAGGCAGAACAAAATTAAGTCCATTGCTTCAGTGATAGATTTTTCCCCTGGTTTGTTTAGATTATAAGTTCCCTGGTATTGAATAAGTATCAACATATGTATTTGCATAATAAATATGGGCTTGATAGAAGATATACACTTCTAAATCTGTATCTGCCCCTCTAGCTGTCTTTTCATTCTTAAATAATGTTCACTTGTTTACTACTATAGAGTATGGTCTTTTATCCTGTGAAGTTGATATTGAGATGTCAATAAAGTAGGGAAACACTTCCATTTATTTTCCTGTGCAGAAAATTCTTTTATGTGGAAATAATGATATTGTAGGCTAGTAGAAGATTATGCTAGCTGTGAATGTGTCTTTACTTTTGTACTACTTATGATGTGCATTTAAATCTTTCTTTTTATGCTTTGTTGATATTATTGATTGACTTCAAGTCTCACTGAGGCCATGAGCTTTGAGCGTTTTGGGTTATCCAGTACAGTTGTGGAGTTATCTTTTATGAGGATTTGGTTCAAGGTTTGTTATCCTGTAATGGCTTTCATGCACAGAGCTCTCTGATTTATCTTGTATGTTTTACTAGCAACAAGGTTATGTCAACAAGTTGATTTGTGGAATGGGGTTCTAAAACAGAGAAAATAACCAATCTGTAACTTGTGTACAGTTACTTACTTTCTCAGAAATGCTTGCTGTTGTTTGTTCTTAACTTCTTGTTAATCAGTTTGCAGTCACATGCCAGTGGAACACTTCTCGTATGCCATTCACTTCATTTTCATCATTTATAAATACTCCTATATCATCATTTATTATGTCAGTGATAACAATTGAACCTAACATGTTGAAGACTGGTATAATTCATCCTCTCAGGATCCATCTACTACTAGTAGTAGTTGAACTATTTTTCGCTTTGGGTTTTCTGTTTATGATGCTTGAATATTTGAAGCACAAAATTGAACTGTACTAAACAGCTGGAATCATTTGCCAAATGAGCCTGCAGGCTTCACATTGGGAAATTTCTTTCTTTTCATATTCTTCTTTTTGGCATTGTTTATTTTTTTAACAGTTGGAAATCTATCCTATGCATCCGAATATGGCAACTATTTTATTAGTTTCTGCTACTTGTGTTATAGAATCCTTGGTGATGATTTTGCAGTTAGTAGTTACTGCTGCCTTTTTTTGACAGATGCATGCCTTTTGGAGGTGGGAGGAAGATTTATGAACATAAGAAGATTAAGGTGGAAACCACTGCAAGTGACCTAGTGGAGTGGTTGAGCGTTCAAGTAAAGAACTCCTCAACCAGCGTTCGAATCAGGAAGTTGTCAAAGTGGCCAGGCAGTGTGCTGCACTACATTGGAGCAAGCCTTTGGGATACCCTAACACTGTTGAAAGAAAAAAAGATTCAGGAATATGTGCACTCTTACTATTATAGGTTCTGTGACTTTCCCTTGGAATTGTAGCACCACCAGAACAGATATAGAATGAACGTGCTAAAAAAGTTTTCAGGTCTGAAATATTTGTAGCAATGACCTATTATCAAGACTTTGCTTCCTGCAAAATTGAGTAGATGTTAATTTGTTAGCAGGACTTGTATGAGACTAGGACTTGTACAGATGCAGATGACATTTCTTACCAAATCAACTGGTACGCAAAGATGAATGCAAATGGTCAGATTTTTCATTCTTAATTGTTCTTTCTTCTGGCATTCAGTTTCGGCCTATATATCGTGTCATAGACTCATAGTCTCGCCCCTATGGTCTCACCATTGCTGATACATGTCCGCACATTTGGGTGAAAATCATGATTTATACGACAAACAAAAAAGTTGGGAGAAAAATTTTGGGTTGGTTTTTAAAGAATTGGGATAGCATTCACTTTTTTCCGGCGTGCTTACCCTGTCTTCGGCCTCAATTAGCATCATGTTAAGTTCCACACTTCCACTCATTAAGCATGTTTGCCACTTTTATGAGCTATGCAAAACTAATTGTGATCATAAACATTTTTTTTTTTGTAAATGAAGAGGGCGCCTGCCCAATATTATTACTGCAAGATGTTGTTACAATCATGCTTGAGAGTATCTCTCAACATATAAGGGATGGCATCCATCCATTGTACATAACCAACAGATTCAAATGCATCACTAGCATTGTGATCATAAACATAGAAAACATATTCAATCCGATAAGTATGAAAACAGTAGCACCATTAGCAGATTGGAAAATGACATGTCTCCTAACAACTAATGCAGTGACTTCTATTGGATGGATTGTAATGTGAAACAAAGCACAGCTAATTAATTGTGTGATTTGGACCAATCCTCTAAAAAAGTAGTCTTATCTGGATTAAGTTTGTTTGCCAAATTCTATGTTCATATCCCTCACATAATTGAGTTTTTGGGCACAAATGATTTATTCCCTCATATACAATGTAACGGTATCTCATTTGTTTATCTTTTGAAAATAAATTAAAAATAAAGTATTCAAATAAGCATTGACACACTAATTTTTAACCGAATCGGTGATCTTAGTGAAATAAACATGTATAAGCACTTGATAGAATTGGAGAGCATGGATGTAGGTGTTGAGAAAAGTTGTGGATTTGCTTTGATTTCTTTTGCATAGAGTAACTTAAACGCCATCTCTACATAGTTCTATCCTTCATTTATTCCAGAAAAGGCTGTTAAAGGAAAAGCACCATGTCAACAATATATCTCTTTCTCTTTAATGGGATGACAATTGACAAGCTCTTCTTTTTTTTTTTTTTTCTATTTGATGGAACAATGGTATCTTCCTCTATTAGGTAAATATTCTAGTTAGTGTTGCTCCCAAGTTTTGCGGTACAAATTGAATTATGATCTCGAAAATGATATTGCTTTCTTCTTATTAAAACTAAGTAGGTGTATAAGACAAAACTAATAGACATATCTAATCATGTAACATATCTAACCCATTAAGATGATATTAGACTGAGTCTATTGTAAACAACTTAATCAAATGTGTGTTTTTTTAATTGGGAAATTTGATTGTGTTTTTGTTAAGAAAATAATGCATAAAACCAAAATAGAATGATTTTTACTTTCACTATGGCGAGTGAAGCCACTCTCCAACCCTGTCTTCTCTGCAGAGCACACTCTTCTGTGAGTTCTGTCACTTTTTACCGCGAATTTAACTTAACTTGCGCCATTTGGCGCGTGGTTGTTCCTTAATCTAGAATCAAAGAACCATGTTTGCCACAAAATATAAAAGTCCTTTCCTTTATAAGAAAGAATAGTGTGACGGGTCACCCCCTTCTCTCTACCTATCTATGGATTCAATAAACCAGAGCCCCCCTCTAAATCGCATCAAGTCACCATCTTTATAATCCACCTCTCACCCTTCTTCCGGTTCTAAGTTCCTACTGGTTTAATTGTCCTCTTCTTGTTGTTCTAAGTTCCTACTGTTTTGCTCTGCAGCCATAGTTGTGTTTTGGCTTTAGCTTTTGATGGATGTTGAAGCTGCCAAAGCCCACAAAAAGTCCATATCTATGTGATTCCTGAACTGGGTTTTTGTGGGTGTTTCGGTTCAGGACGAGAAGCTTGGATTTTTGAGCTGCTTCTGAGGTATTGATTGCTTTTATGGGCTTTTGAGTTTTGGGTGCTTTCTGTTTCAGTCGCCTGGGAGAAATTTTATAGCTTTTGATTGTGTGATTGATTGGGGGCAGTGGTTGTTGTGTATATGTAGTGAAAAAATGTTGATTCTCTGTTGTTCATATGGTTTAGATGTTGCTTTGTGTGTATGTTGAGGTATTTAAGTTGAAGGTGTTGTTGTGAAAAAGGAATTGGTGTGTATGTTTTGTTTAAATTTGGATTTGGGGATTGGTTTATATGCACAAAATTTGTCAAAAGTTCAGAGCTTTAGTCTGGTTTCGGATTTGGTTCTGTTTGGTGGTGTGACATAGGCAAGAAATTGCATTCAGAATAAGGTCTTCTTCAGAAGGGCCTTTGTATATTATCTTGGGAAGAGAGAAAGATGCAACGGGTACGGTTGTCCTCTCAACAGGCGCCTGTGCTCAAGCTAGGGGATTCTCAGATGACATTATCCCCAAAGTTTAGGCTAGCGGTTATCCAATCTTCTTTGATGGACCGTTCTTCAGATATTGAGTTATCACTTAGGGGAGAACCCCTCATTCCTGGTCTACCTGATGATGTTGCGCTTAACTGTCTACTTCGGCTTCCGGTGGAAAGCCACACAGCAAGCAAAGCTGTCTGCAAGCGTTGGCATCTACTGTTTGGTAGTAAAGAGCGTTTTTTCACTCGAAGAAAAGAAGTAGGGTTTAAGGACCCGTGGCTTTTTGTCTTTGCATTCCACAAGTGCACTGGAAAGATTCAGTGGCAGGTTCTTGATCTCACTCATTTCTCGTGGCACACAATCCCCGCCATGCCTTGCAAAGACAAAGTTTGTCCACATGGGTTCAGATGTGTTGCACTTCCCCATGAGGGCACTCTCTTTGTTTGTGGTGGTTTGGTCTCTGATGTGGATTGTCCGCTGGATTTGGTCCTGAAATATGAAATGCAGAAGAATCGATGGACTGTGGTGAACCAGATGGTGAGTGCTAGGTCTTTTTTTGCAACTGGAGTGATTGATGGGATGATTTATGTGGCTGGAGGAAACAGCACAGATCTTTTTGAGCTAGACTCCGCTGAGGTTTTGGATCCTGCTGAAGGGAGTTGGCATCCCATTGCGAACATGGGAACAAATATGTCTTCTTATGATGCGGCAGTTCTCGATGGAAAGCTTCTGGTTACGGAAGGCTGGTTGTGGCCTTTCTATGTATCTCCTAGGGGTCAGGTTTATGATCCAAGAACTGATAATTGGGAGAGTATGGCTGTTGGACTCAGAGAGGGATGGACAGGTTCAAGTGTGGTGATTTATGGTCATTTGTTTGTGGTCTCAGAGCTTGAAAGAATGAAGCTTAAGGTTTATGATGTGGATACTGATTCCTGGGACACAATAGAGGGCCCTCCTTTACCTGAGCAGATATGTAAACCCTTTGCAGTGAATTCTTATGATTGTACAATATGTGTCGTTGGTAGGAACCTTCATCTTGCTGTCGGTAACATCTCAAGGGTTAGCCGTAAAGGCTCTTCTGACAACAAGTGGTACTTCAGTGTTCAATGGCATGTGGTTGATGCCCCAGATAACTTGTCTGACTTGACACCTTCAAGCTCACAGGTCCTCTTTGCCTAGCTTTTCAATTTTTGATATTATGTTGTGCAACTTTGTATGTCCTGAAGCATGTATTAGTTATATAAGAGACTTGAGCTATAGAGCTAATGTCTGTGTGTAAAAGGGGTTGTAGTGGTTCTTGGAATGTATTTAAGTATAGGGCTCTTCATCTTTATTTTTATTTCTTCCTTACCCTGTTTTCTCAATTTGTGACTGAATTTGTGACGGTTGTGCTATAACATTACACCTTTATAATACCCTGGGTTTTTGCATGAACTCCATTTGTAGCATGCTTGTTTAGTTGTTTCTTACTTTCCCTAATCCCTAGAAACTAGCTATAATTGGTCTAGGTATAAACCACATTTTCAATGATATTAACTCACAGTTACAGAAAAGGAGATGGTTTTCAGATAACACAGATATGCCTCTGTCATAGAGCAGTTGGCTATTCAGTTCTGGAATATTTAGTTAATCACTTGTCTTGGAAAACCTTTATGCAAGTACACACTTCTGCTTTGAGTTGAAGATTTGTCCACAAGTTATACTGTAGTGAGTTGTGGCCAGATGATATCCTCGGCTTAATCCTACCTAACATCACCAGGTGTACATTACTGTACTACATGATCTGGTTACGACGTCTCCACATAAACCAGATTAACATCGAGTAAATGACCTTAGAATCTTAGATGAGTAGCTTTCAAGCTAAAAGCATCTGCATTAGATATTTGAAGGCCTACAATTGTGTGTGGATAGAGAAACTTATTTTTTTTTTTTTTTTTTTTTAAACGGTTGGAACCCAGCCTAACTGGGAGGATAGAGAAACATCTGATTGATCACAGTTTTGTGATCTTAATCAAGTTAGGCTTTGATCTCAAAGAAGGGCGCACAAACTAGTGAAAGGTACGGCTAGCTGTCCTTGAACCAAATGTTATTGTCTTTTTGAACCAAGTTTGAAGACCACTATGATCTGCTTTAACTCATTTAAGTTGAGTCATCAAAAGCTCAGATTCTTGCAACTATGTTTCATGTTCTGCATTTGATGTAAAAATTAGCGTAGTTTGGGGTCGAGGAGGACATGTAGAGGATGAACCCGTATAAATAAAACAGGAAAAAACTAATGATCACTCTCCTACACTTGGGAGAGGCCAACAAAAATAGAAGAGGAAGCGTCTTGCATCCTAAACTTTTAAAACTGAAAATGAAATTATGGGGAACAACCATTCTAAAAAAGGATAAAAAATTAAGAAAATAATAAACTATCATCAAATAAATTGTTCCGAGTTTTATTGTTTCATGAAAAATAATGATCTACGTATGGTGAGGTTATGAAACTCGGGATTTTTAGCAGGGTCTAAAATATTTCGGCTTGTCATTCCGTTACATGGGTGACCCATGACACCACTTTGCGCACAAAATCGCACAATCGTTTCCATTCAAATTGTAATGACTGTAAAAACATCTCCATAATTTTTCTATTATGGGAAAGCAAAAGTCAGAGCTTCAAGTAATTTTTCATCTTCAATTCCAACAGATTTCCCATTTTAGAGATTTGATGATCATTTCCCAAATCATTATTTAAAATTTTAGAGTTTGCTATTTGGTTTTCTCTCTCATCACATTCCACATTTTAGAGAAAAATTTAGAGAATCTGTTTGAGCAAAACAACCAAAATCTTCCCCAAAAGTGAGAAAACCAAGACTATGGAGAAGCTGTTAGATATGCTTTAAGAATATGTTTTAATTGTCACGTAATTTTCTTTTATGATTTCTCTCAAAATTAAAAAGCAAGAAATTGAAGGACGAAAATGAGAATCTGCAAAAGTTGAAGGCCCACAGCTATAAAACACCTCAAATTTCTGTTTACAAAAATCTACAAAGAGAGAGAATAAGTGAGTGGTAAGCAATACTGTAAAAAACTTTGAGAGACGAAGCAAAGAAGAAATGGGCGCAATAACAAGCGCAGTGATAGCAATAGCGGGAGTGGTGCTGGGCTGGATCACCATCGAGATCGCCTGCAAGCCGTGCCTCGAACAAGGCCGCGAAGCCATCGATCGTAATCTCAATCCCGATTACGACCCCGACGACATCCGCGCCCCTCTCAACCCCGCCTCCGCCGTCACCAATGTGGAGGTCCACGGCGGCGACGACGACGATAATCCCAGGGCCGCGGTTTCTTCGATTACCAAGTGAAGGGGTCGTTGTGAGTTTGATTCAGATCGAAATGTAATTGGAATCAAGAATTGTAGTTTGTGTTATGAGTTATTGTATTGCTTTTTCTGAATGCAGTGATGAGTTTAATTCCAATTTTAATTCCAACTAGAAAGCAAAGCGTCACAAGTTAGTGTTCACTTGGTCAGTAACGGATGAAGAAAATCATTCTCAACCATCCTTAAATGTAAGGTAAATCTAAAGGCGGAAAAAAGAAAAATTTAAATCAGAGTTGTTTTGTTTTTAATCGTTGTGAATTATATTTAAGGAGGATTTTTCTGATTGCATAATTGATTAGTTACTAACTCAGTAGACATACATCCAAACTATTTACTCTATACACTACGTCTGCTGGGTTGTTGTAACCTCTTTCCGCCATATCTATGGTGAAGCAAACTTTCTTGCCGGGTAGTTTGACTGGTTTCAATTTTTTTTTTGGTGGAGAAAAGAACACTAAAGAGAGGTATTTCTAACGCACAACTTACAGAGTCATAAGTTACAGCTAGAGAAGTCTCTGAAGGAACACAATCCACCCTAGTACAGTAGTGGTTTAGCTTAGACTGGTTTCGGTTGTAACGAGGGGTTCTCATTGTGATTTTCTTTTCTTAATGCATGACTATTTTGCATAGTTTGAAAACTCTTTGGATTGGGGAGGATGAGAAGCTCGGCTACTATCAAGTTAGGTCGATGTAGCTAAAAAGTACAAGTCAGCTCGAGAAGGTGTACAATCACATGATATCAAGATACATATACGATTATATGGTGGAAAGAGACCGAGCTAGAATTTCTTTTTCCTCTGTTTTTATATATATTCCTATTTCAGAAAAAAGAAAAAAAGGAAGTACTCTCATTCATTCAAGTACACAATTCTTCCACAGGAATAGAAATAAGAAAGGGGAAAATAAATATTCTTTGCAATCAGTGGTTCAGTACTGACCGCAACAAAACTGCAAAAACTACAAAGTCACTGTACATAAATTTCAGATACCGGACCGAGTTGAAGTCGGACTCGAAATCCTGCCTCTTTCTCTCTTTCATCCTTGAGAAAGAAATCGAAGTCTTCCCATGTCATTTACAAGGAGAAACTTCAAAAAGGATACTTATGCAAGGTAGTTGTAGACTTGTGGATTGTTCTTGTCCCGTTCTAGGTACTCCCTGTCAATCAGGCTCTCAATCCTTTTCTTCAAATCTGCCGGCTTTATGGGGAACTTAAGCTGCTCAACCAAAACAAACACAACACGCAAGTTGGCTCAAACTTCCCCCACCAAAAGGAGTTCTATATCTCAGCATTTCTCTTATTTAGAAAAGCCAAAGCCTCGAAGGAGTTCATTCCTCCCCATCAGCAAGAAGGCAATGATATGACATAAATCACACAGCATGATTGCCACCAATGGTTGCCATGTCCAAAAATACTATATAAACTCTTATAATATCAAATGCCAAGTTTACCTGCTGGAAAAGTTCAGTTATCAGAATTGTGTGACTCAGCAGCTTCCTAGTTTTCATTATCCGAACAATAGCAGCATCAATCTGCATCAGGAAAAGCAAAGATTGTCAACTAGAGAGAAACCTATCTAACTGTGGAATGTGGAACAAGACTACCATGTGAAAGGAAACATCTGGAACATAAACCAAGGTTAACCTGATATTGGCGGTCTTGGAATACTCTTTCAGTTGTGCTTGTGTTCTCCTCCACTGTTTCCTTCATTTGGATTGCATTTACCTGCACGCGAAGAAATCACGTTTAAGCCCATCGTCATGAGGAATGCAACTCAAAACGAGGTCATTCTCTCGTGGCTTTGTACAGAGTAGAAAATTGACAGATGCTTTAGATTTACAACTTCATTTTAAAACTACTCAGCCAGTTAAGCTGACTTCTGATTGCACCGGTACTCTTTTACTACAGGAGGTACAGAGCTATGTACCTTAATACGGTAGAGAGGAGCTGTAAATGTATCATTGAATGTGAATGAATCGTTATCCTCCACGTCTCTTCCTTTGGGTAACTGTAACACATTTCAAAGGCAAAAAACACAGAAAGTAAGGAGAAGACTCGAAATTGCTGATAAAGCTTTCATATATGAATCCTGCAATAAATGACCAGAACCGCACCCACCTTTTGCAGGACGCGAACTTTTCCACATGCAAGTGACTGCAGAGTTCTTCGAAGTTCCTTGTCTTCAATGCTAGTGGAATCCTTAATGTCTTGAAAGCTTAGCTTCTCGGCATCATTAAAAAGCATCAAAACAACAGTCTGGAAAGCCAAAAAAATATCATTTATCCACTTGGAAGAGTACCGTATAGAATCCTACAGAGGAATAAAAATGAAAGCTGGTAAACTAAAGTATATACAGCCTACAAGTGACAAACCTGAAACAGAGAAACTGCAAGCTCCTTTCTGCCTTTAGGAAACTCTGCTTTTAACACACAGTGACCTAATGAATTTTGCCACATTAAACGCCTACCGCTGTACTTGCTCAAGTAAAACTCTTTGAAAATATCCTATTGTGAAAGGTGAAAAGGGAACACAGAGTTAGACAATTGTAAAAAGCACATTAACGGTGCCAGCAAATAAAGCATCTGTTGTGTAGCGTTTACTGAACCTGATAAACATTCAACTCATGAGGAAGTCTCACATCCATGGGAGTGTATGTTGGCCAGTACCTGTATCCAACCATCAAAACAATAATTACTCCTAGGGTGGAGTGAATAAAGATTGTAAAGAAAATAAGGCAAGATTTAGGTAAAGTTCCCCATTATAGGTTCCTTCAGTTCTCCACCAACTGGTGGCGTTTAAAATATCAATAACAATATATTAGGTGCAAATATAGTCTTCACATGTAGCGCGTAAAGGGCCTTTTGCAGACAACACCAAGTAAAGAAAATAATAATAATGTTTATGTAAAATCTTATTAAAATAAAGAAAATAATTAAAATTGAAAAGTACCCCGAGGTAAGGACATGAACACTCAGCTCAATCCCTGATGGGAGTTTTGTCCTGGCCTGGGACGACTGTCTGAAGGACTCATTTATCTCTTTCGACAATTCAATATCCTGGATAGTGTACATACAAAGCATGCAAGGAATAAGACATTAAAATCCAAAGAAAACTTGGCACATATGCTCAGATATATAGAATCACAAACTAACTATTACAAAGAATGAATAGACATCTAGAAGTGGATTGTAGACAGCATTTATGAAAGAGCAGCAATAACTGGTTACTAGTTTTGACTGTTAGAAACATAGTGAGGATTACATGTAGAAAAGAAAGGGGTGGAGGTGAAAAGGGATGGTGGAGCTTTCGTTTGGTAGAGGAGAAGTGGGTGGAGCGCAAAAGTGCAGCGGTGAGGTATCCACTCAGGCTGGCCATTCTAAAGTTTGAAGGATTAAGTAAAGAAAGGCTTGAGAGTAATAAAAAATCTCCTATGGTTCTTTAAAATATTCCAATCCCACATTAAAATAAGTCTTGATTAATACTATTGTAACTACAGCCCATTGTAGAATGTAACGTGCCATAGCTTAAGTTAATACAAAAACTAGTGCGAGAGTAACACAAACAACCCAAGTGGCTGAACCCCACATTTATTCCCAAAAAAAGAAAACTAGTCAATCTGATATCTCTTGTCAGTCCAATAAAATAAGATTGAGGCCAGTTAGTTGGACATAATTCTACCATCCCCTTCACATGAGATACTAGGAAGCAATATTGACTAACTACTCTTGGAGATATCAGATGATGTAGCAACATGCACACCTTAAACATTCCTTCGAGTTTGTTTGTAAACTGACTGCCACACTCGGTCTTCAGCTGTAATGACAAAATAATTTGTTACTTCAACAAAGAGACAGAAAGTCGCTAAGTATACAAGTCAGAAAAAGATAAATCTATCATTAACCTTGGAAATCATCGACTTCTCAGCATCAATAGAAGCACTTTTTCCCAAAAGTAGTCTTTTTGCAAGATCCTTCTTGTAAAATGCTTCAAACACATCCTTACCCTGGATTGGCCAAAACGAATGTCTTGTGAGTGTCACTTTGCACATAAGTTAGTAACAAAAAGTTGCAAATCCCAGTAACAGATTCATTTGGATCATTAACAGATTCCTTACCCTTCTAGCTAATCAAAGGGTCAACTTATTCATTTGGATCATTAACACATTGATCTTACCTGTATAAACCTAAATAAAACCAAAACTTTATCAAGTGTGCCCTCAAGTTCCTCTTCGGAAGTACCCTTGTTCCCAGCTCGAAGCTTCTCGTCCAGAAACTTTGCAATAAGCTCAGCAGGTCGATTCTGTCATAGGAAGAATAACACTTGGCTTAATAGTCAACAAGGATAAGCTATGATGATAAACTATTGAAAGTTGAATCGCAAACACACGGAATAGGGAGGGAAAGAGAATAAGACTAGTTTCATTCACTGAGACGTAGAAATAATTCTACATGGTTAATTATGATAGAAATGACTATCACATTAGAACTAAATTCATTATTTCTAAACAACTGTTATTTACTTTGCTAAATTGTTCTTCTGCACCTTTCATCATGTATAATAAGTCAATTCCTAGTTTTTGTAGTGTTTATCATGACAACTTCATTTTATTATCAAGAAAGACACATGAAACAAAGAGAGAAGTGATTTAAATGAAATGTTACCTGGCGGAGATTTATAAGATGCTCAAATGCGTCCTTTATAGTGATGCAAAATGCTTCATTCTTGGAAAAACTTTCTTCCCATATAGTGTCAAGAGAAGCCTTAAACTCCAAAAGCGAAGAAACCATGTCTTTATCTTTTTCTTCATCCATGATCATTTTCTGCCCTGTCTTCCTAATGTATGAGCTAAGGGCTTGCTTGAGTGCTTCAAGAGCATTTACTCTTAAGAAAAGAGTGTACATCCTCTGAAGGTCCTCAATGCGATTCCCATCCATCAGCATCGTGAACCCCTTGAATTTATACATAAAAATAATAGACAATTAAATATTATTAATACACAATGGGGGAAATAAGTAAGTTAGAATAACTACAATGACAAAGAGATCAAACCTTGTCGAGTATGCCAGGTATATGGAGCTCTAGAAGCTGCTTTTCTGCAGTTGCAACCAATGGCTTTCTTGTGCTTGCATCCAAGTAGAGTAAACATCTTTCATGTTCTTCATGCAACCGTTTCTGCATCACGTCATGCAAAAATATTCAAAGAGTAGCATTAGTAGGGTGAAAGGGACACACTAGAACCGCAAAGTTCTTGGAACACCTCATTATGACAAAAATGTATAGTCAAATAGAGTTTAAGCACACATAGGAACACACACACACACAAACATAGAGAGAGAGAGAGAGAGAGAGAGAGAGAATGCACCTCAACATGTTTCAAGTACTCGGGAACATCTGATTGCTGCATGTATTTCACTCCTTCGGTACCATAAAATTCAGAACTACACTCAAGAAATGGCTTCTCAAAGCTCTCCCAATACATTCCTAAAGCTATAAACATCTTCGTTAGATGGTTAATGAGAGTCCTAGCCACAGCTTCACCTAATCTGGAAAACCAAAACCACCATATTTCACATTACTATACCAACAATAGACCGAGACTTGTTTTATGTCAATAGATTAAAGGAAAATCTCACTTGCACTAGATTATTTTATAAACAAACACAGTAAGAAATTTTAGTTAGATGTCCAAATATTTTCAACATCGAATAGTCATGGTCCAGCCATTTTAGAAATAATTACAATCTTGAACATTTAGATGCTTTTGACACGTACTCTTTCCGAATCAACTTCCCACAAAAAGCATAGGGAATACCCTTTATATGACATGACGTTACCAAAAATTGGTGGAATATAAATACCTTTCTTTCTCAATCATTCTTAAAAGGCCAGTGACAATTTTGTGCTCAACTTCTGGTGAGAGGGAAAGATGTTTCCGGAAGAGTTGCAAACCCATGTCCCACAATGAACGCACATTTGGTGTTTGTTTCACATAAGTTCTATCAAGATACAGGGCTATATCGCGTATCATCAATATTTGAGCACAGAGATCCTGCCAACATCTCTCGACAAGTGATAAGAACACCACCAAATCTGGGCTTTGGCCAACCAATGACTGCAGTGCCGCTGCTATGTGTCTTTCGCACTCTTTTTCGATTCGCTGATACAGACTCCCTCCCATCTTGTGCACACAAAGATTATAAACAGCCTGAAAGACAATAATTTGTTTGTTGTTAGTTCCTAGTGCATATGAGACACTAACACTGTAACGAGCAGTTGTATTATAAACGAAGAGAAATATGACTCTACCTGATAAAGTTCCTCCAAGACGCATGAAACGGGTTTCTTTTCGAATATAGCACAAATGGCAGACTTCAGTATTTCCCATGTTTCCTCTTCAAGATTTTTGGGTACAGCCGGTTTGGCTTTCAAATTGAAAATAAGATGAAATGTGTCATTAAACTTTCAATATGTAACCAATTCTCAGATTTCATAAACTTGCCTCTATTAACAGTTTCCACCATCTACAATCTTCGTTGGCCAAAGTTTAATAGACATATGCAACACAATGAATGAATAATATAGGACTTCCGATGCATAATTTTCAGTATTTGGAAGTGACAGATGTCCACAGAAGATAAGACTCTACACAAGCCCATAGTAAGAGACAAATAGTATGAACATGAGAAAGCGTGTACATCTTCCGATATCAAATCCTACTTCATAATAGTAATACAGGACAACAGTAGGGGTCAGAAAATGGACAAGGCAAATCTTAATCACCATATAGTTCATTTTCAGGTTCACCAAAACAATTATTACAAAAGGTAGATTTTCATTTGCACGAGGATGCCCATCTAATCATCTAAAACATGAATTAGGGAATAAAATTACAATTACACTTGATCCTCAACAAAATAGGACAGATTAAGATGAGAAGTGCAAATATGTCATTGCTCGCATGGCAACACACAAACCCTATCTTTCAACTAATATATGCACTTGGGATCCGAAAGTTCGGCGTCAAATGGCAGAATAGACATTGCATCCAACCTATTAGGATGCAGGACCTAGAATCCTCAATGATCAGTTATCATAGACAGAACTTGCAACCTATATAAGCCTAAACAAAAACGCCATGAACCATAATAGTCCCCACTGCTATGCAAACTCCTGTATTAAGCATAATCACTAATTTTAACCAAACCATTCCAAAGTACCAACTACTTTGCGGGCAAAACAACATCTCTGAAAATCAGAGCCTCACTACATTCATCACTGACCATACCAAGTAACCAACTCCTACACAGTAACCGAAAATATAACATTCTTACACCAAAGCATACAAATTTCCCAATTTTCAATCCAAAATTCAAGACACCAGGGTCAAAACCAATAGCAGAGCTGAAATAACAACCTCAAACAGTAAATTAAGAACACAGGTAAGAAACAATGAGACACACCGACCTAGCACAAAACCCCAAAAAAACCTAACCCCAACAAATCACCCAATACCCAAAATCAAAGACCATGTCCAACCCCAGTAAACGCAAAATTGACATTAACGCAATTACAGAAAGGTGAAATTAAGCCCTAAAGACTGGAGCTTTGGGATCAACCTTTGAAGGGTTTGATGACGAACTGCTTCTTGCCGGGCTGAGGGGGCTGGGCCTTTTTGCGGGACAAATTGTCGGGCTGGGCGCGGCGGCCGTCGTCGTCGTTGTCGGAGGAGTTGTGATGGTGGTGGAAGAGGCCGTTTTTGGAGTCGGGCTGGGACTGAGACTTGGCCTTTTTCATCGGAGGAGATGTGAGAGGAGAAGAGGAAGAAGAAGAGGAGGAGGTGGTGGTGGTTGATGAGGAGCGTTTGGTGGGGAGAGACATCAAACTCTCAGCAACAGAGCATTGTTTTAAGAGTGTGACAGAGATAGAGAGAAAGCGAGATGGGGAGGAGGAAGAAGAAGAAGAAAAAACCGAAGATTTGAGAAGCAGCTGATAGACCCCGATATGAGAGAAAAAAGAGAGAGCGTAAAAAAATAAAAAAAAATCGATATTTTAAAGAAAAATAAATTAATACCGACTCGAAAAATATACATAGAGAGAAAACGGTAAAGAATAAAATGAAATTGAGAATGTTTTTTTCGTACGAATGAGTAATGATGACGTGTGTTGTAGATGTTTGGCTACTAAGGTTCGGACTTGGGTACTTGATATTTGGTATGTCTTGATTTATCTTCATGAATTAATAGCAAGAATGAGATTGGCAAGAGTGGCCCATGGGGCGAATTTTAATGGGGGTTTGAGGTTTGGCGTGACTGAATGCGAGTAGTGTTTTTTGAGCAGTTGGAACTGTGATGGGCGTGATGAGTATTCATTGTGTTTTGTGTTTGTGCAACAATAACGATTGCGACTTTTCAAGATATATAGTATGATATCGCTTCATTTTCAATGGCTCTGTAAATGTTGGCTCATGTGTTGTTGGCTTTGTGATTCGAGACTCTCATGGTAACCATATTATTGATGGAGCGTAGCTTCTTTTCTCTCCAAATCTTCTTCAAACTGAGTGGTATGCGTTGATGGATGGCCTGTTTGCAGCTATGAGATGTCGGAGGAGATATCTCACATCGAAAAGTGACAAATAACATATAACTTATAAGTGGGTGGATCATTCATAATTAAACCGAGACTTTTTGTGATTAAAACCCAACACATTAAGGGTGGTTAAGCTGGAATAATGTCTATACAATAATGATCCACGGGCCACGTTTGTCGCTCTTTAACATAAGATGCAATCTTAATCAAGTTCTAGTTAAAGGTGGCTCGTTGTTAGTTATTCAATGTATCAAAGATGGATGTAATGTTTACCGATGTATCATTGGTTTGTAAAGTTCAAAGTCTGATCAAGTGCTCTACAAATGTATCAATATCGATCTCGTGTCTTGCGAGAAACCAACTTGGTCACATCATATGTTATGGCTCAAAGTTTGACACGCTTTACCTAACACCAAGATCAAGTCTCACTCCATTCCTCTTCAAGCTACCGAAGCTCTATAATTTGATTTAGTCTTAGTTGTCTTGTATTTGTAAATTCTCGTTGTAATTTTTTTCTTCTTATAAAAAAGGAAGCTGCTATTAGAAGTTTAGAACACCCGCTGTCCCGGTCCAGTGATCCAATCAATATAATTTACGCTGGCCAGTTTAGTATCTGGACTGTGGTTCTAGACTAAAGTTAGGTTTAAAACATAAAGTGGCTTATTGGGCTTCAATTCGCTTCCAAGTTGATCATGGCAAAGTGCTTGGTGCCCAATCCATGAACAATCCCTAGCTGAATACAAATGATCCCTTTAAAGTTTTCAGATCGACAAGCACTATATGTCTATTCGTAAGTCATTAGTTATATGTCTATTCGTAAGTCATTAGTTATATGTCTATTCGTAAGTCATTAGTTGTATGATATGAATCATTATAATTTCAAATCAAAAGGTCGGCTGTTAATGACTGTTGTATTTGTATAAAATCTAGATAGGGTACGGTTTTCTTTGATGGTTTGATAGTTCTTTTTTTCACTGGATAGAAGGATATCACATCCTTGTAAAATTTACAACAAGTGTTATAACAATACTAATAATCAGAGGTCAAAACAAACCCATACTTCAAAAAAGAAAGAAAAAAGAAGGATGGTGCAGTACGTACTGGGTTTACGGCTGCCCGATGGAATAAGCAAGGGATTCTACACGAATAAAACTTAGATCAAAGTCATCAAACCTATTGATAGAGGAAGATCAAGACCTATGAGTGTGTGTGGGAGTATATGTACACTATTAACTGGGATTTATCTACTTGTTTTCAACGGCCGGCCTATGGAGACTAGCTAGGGTTTTACTCTCCCAGTCTCCCACATCGAGTTGATCGATCATCAACATCAAGTCTCCAACATGATGAGGTATTCTACTTTAATCATGTCTGAAATGCAGCTCTCGCGATCAACTTGGCCAAACTATATACAAGACCATGCTACCATGCTTAGATTAGATGGGTACCAGCTATCGTAAGCTAAAAAGCAAAAGATATCTGCTACTATCACAAAAGACTAAGGCTTACTTCCTTATCACCAAATTTACGATTCTATATAGACAGAAACCCAATAACCACTCTTGCTTTTCAACCTTTAATTAATCTTCTTCAATCGACTTATCTTATCGATCATGATAACTTGCTTTACCTTGTTGCTATTTACTGTTCATGATCGAAGCACCGGAATACATGCTTGCGTTAGCTAATTACCTTTAGAAATATGGATGATCTAGCTCAAGCTTCAGTTTCTCAAACCATATGTGCATGATGCACCTGATTAAGTCTAGAAAGAAAGAATGCTGGAAAAGAAGAATGTCTTTGGGCAAAAACATAGACATGTGGAGCTCCATATATGTGTGAAAGATGTGTCAATGCATTGCATTTGCACTAGCTCATTGCTTTTGAGCTCGCTCTCGATCCCTTTTCTTCTTCAATTCCATGTTGCTTCTTCTTCCTTTAACAAAAAGCATGCATGTTCTTTGATTTGCAAGACTTCTTGTCACCAGATTTGTCTATCTACTCGACCCCCTCTGATCCCTTACGCATACAAATCCTTGTGGATCCATGGAACAAAGAAAGCATTGACCATCTTAACATTACTTAACGGAAAAGGACATGATCTTGGTCCTCCATGCATCTTTCTGATTCATCCACTGATTAAAGATGCCTTCACAAAATTAATTTCCTTTTTTCTTTTTTGGCTTGGATGGACTAATTTTAGGTGTATTTGTCTATCAGCATCGATCATACGTGTTGATTTGGCCATTTGGGACCAAATCAAAAATCATAATATCTAGGAATTTTTGTGTCCCGATAAAATGATTTTGGAACTAGCTAGTTTAACATAAATTGATTCATTAATCGACGTAAAGATCGTAGGAAGATGGGGGAACGAGCTAGAGAGGTAGATAGAATGATGAAAGCTTTCAATATTTGGCAAAAGTTCGATGATGGCAAAGAGACCGAGCATTGGTGGCTTTAAAGTTTAAAATCAAAGGAACTTTTACCTTTGTAAATGGTAAGCCTTTCTTTTTATCTCGTTTAGCAGTGTGTGAGGCCACATGCTTGGCTGGGGATTGCCTCACTTGTTTACAAATTGCTAAAAGACTTCTGCACAATCTTGTCTATAGCTCTTACAAAGTGTTGCAGATTAGATTTTACAAAGTTCATCTCAAAGTTCTTGACTCTTCGTTCATCTTTTACCCTCCAACCACGAACGTACGTTCCACCTGGTAATGTAGCTATGGTGACACACCATATACGATTAACACAGAGCTACCCAGTCATGTTGATTGGTGATGATGATGCATATATTATTATGTAAAGCTCTTGTATTGTTGGTTAAGTAACCTCATCCAAAAATATATTAATAACTGTACTGTTGGTGGGAGTACGTGATATATATTATCGAACCAATCGGATGAACTGGTCTGTATCTTGCCTTAATTATGTTCAAAACTAATGCATGTGTATGAAACTAAAGGTTTATTATTCATAAGTTTTGTTCCATTAGGGTATAAATATAAATCCATCGTCAGCTGAAATCCATTCCAACTTGCATGAAAAACAAAAAAACAAAAGCATCAATGTGTTAGTCGATGGTGATGATCTTCGCTTTGACGCTTTGTCTAAAGTTATACGTAATGTTTTGCGACTTGATGTTCATGTTTTGAGCTTAGGGTTTCGTTTTATACCTTAATTTGATTAGAATAACATTGAAATAGCTTACTGGAGACAAGTAAGATATCATTAAAAACAGTATATGTTCCGATTAATTTTCACACACACGAAAATAACATGACCATTCAAGGATCGAATCTAATTTCTATTTTCTGGTACACGAAAATCTCATATATAATTGAGATGTCATGCATGCAATGAGATATACCTTACCAACACAAACAATCACTACCGCCCGACAACTCTGATTCTTTAATTTCCTGGGCATGTTTTCTGATCGATCATCAAGTTGATCCAATTGAAGCTTCTTGGTTGCTTTTCTATCAATTAAGAACCCTAATGAGCTCGATCCAAAGCCAATCTATTTCTGCACGTGAGATAATCACAGGAAGCTAAATTTGACAGTATACAAAACAAAAGTTCAAAAGGGTAAATTAGTATCCGTAGTACGTGTAGAGATCGATCAAACTTTCCGACGGGTCCTGAGAAACGTCTTTGACAATGTTTACGTGATCGAATCGAAGCAAGGCCACCTGGGAAAGCAGCAAGGAAATTAGGTAAAACACAGTGTATATGTATGTCGGAGAGCTCTTTTGTCTAATCATTCCCACGTAGTTATAGTCCTACAGTCAACCTGGCCTTATCCACATTGCAAATTTGCTGGCTGCCTTTTTCTAGCTAGGGTCAAATTAAGGGGTCGACGTTCTGGTTTCTCTTTGGCCTAATTAGTTGAATTCGATCGATCTCCATGTAAGATACCTAATATTTACATGTAATGCTTCTCTATTTCACTAGTTGGCCTACACTACTAGCAAAAAAAACATCTCACACGGATTTTATTCTCACTTATTACTTTAAACTTACGGTTATCTGTGACAAACTCTCAATGACACATAACCGTGTGGAATAGACTTTTTTGGGCTCACGTTATTTTATACAATAATACAATAATAACTTCTCTATTTCATTTTTTTATTTGTGTGTATTAAGCATTAGCCCCCTCTCCAGAGAGCACGGATAGACAATTTGTGAGTGTAGCATGATTAATAGCTTTCTCATACAGATGTCTGTATGATATAGTTATATTTCACTTATTTAAATCTGTGTGAAGCTTCATTTTGTTAGTAGTGCTACGATCAATTCCGGCCACCATGCTATGCATGATTGAAGTAATTAACTTCCAATTTCAACGTGCAACTAAGTAATATTCAACAGTAACTTAGGGGTAGAGTTCTTCTTAAATTTATTGGAATCTGACCAAAGTACAAAGAAATTGAAGCATGAAGGAGTCGATCGAGGAGAATGAAATTTTCCCAGTTGAGTAAATAAACATGTCTTTTTGAACGTTAACTAAATTTGCATCTCTCGTGAATGGAAAGTTGGCGAAAGAAGAAACTATATTTCTCTTTCTTTCACTCCAAGAAAGAGGAAGGGCAAAAGAAAAACGAAGGTAATAGTATGATTCGATCTGATTCATGAGTCATTAAGTCGAGTGTGCAAAGGGCCGGAATATTCACCTGGGTTGCTTCTGCTTCAACGTACTATATTGCTTTATAATCACGCACAGTAATTAACTTTAATTAACTAGTGTAGGGCAGAACTTCATGATTCATTAGTCAATATGTAGAGGTAATGAACTGAAGTTACCGCTTGATGAGGAAAGTTTCACTTGTTGGTATGTACGTAGGAGAATGTATATGTTTCAATAGTCGAGATAAAAATTATCCATTCTTTCACTGTTCTTTCAAAGACTAAGCAACTTAAGTCTAAGGCAAAAGATAGTAAAGCTAGCTTTAATCTCGTTTAAGAAAGCTTATTCCCTTCGAAAAATCAGTGAGACAAACAATGTAGAATTACTTTATATATATCTATATATATTAAGGATACAAATTTGCCGACTACCTTTATTTGCTTATCAAAGTGCCCACTCTCTTATTCTATTGACACATGTCTCTTTAAATTGTTTAACTTTATTCTTGATAATAAAATGACCAAGAATATATATCGACAAATTAACCGACATAATACAAAATTAGGCGTATGTATTTTCACGGACTCACAAAAACCTTGTATCGGAGATGACTCTAGTACTGGCACATATGCATAAATTTCACCCCACCCTAGCTAGTTCTGGAGATCCCCGGCCTAAGTTGCCCTGCCCCCATGTTTAACCAAGTTAGTGGGATCTCCGTTTGCCTTTATCGCAAGAAAGTCTCTAGGGCTTGTTTGGTCATATAAAGTTGACGGGAGTTGGCGTGGGTTGGAAAAGAGACAAGCTGATCAGACAGCTCCTTTTGAAACCAAACCATCTCCTCGAAGAAATTGGGATCATTTAAAAACCAGTTTAGAGGTTAAGAGCCAAAGACAACATTGTCAAGGCAAGGCAAGCTAAAACCCCTTAGCTCCCACACTCAAATATTTCCAACCCAAGAAAAGAAAGGAATTCTCAGCTAGCTTCTTTATATCTCCCTCCTTCTTCCTCAGAGTTCCTTCCCAACCCTTCAGATTCTCTCCTTTTTCCTTTGTCTCTATCTCTATCTATGGCAATTTCTAGCAGAATTGCCAGAATCAACGCCTTTCTTCTCTGTTTGCTCTGTTTCTCAGGTACCCTTTTCGGTTTCATTATTTTTTCTACTGGTTTTTGTGATTGCTACATTGTTTTAGTCCATTATTCTAAATTTTTTGATATGATGATTTAACAGCTTTACAAGGAGTTACATCACTTGGCATCAACTATGGCCAACTCGGCAACAATCTGCTAGAACCACAGAAAGTCCTAGACCTCTTAAGCTCCCTCAAGGTCACGAAAGCAAGAATTTACGACACGAATCCTCAAGTACTAACAGCATTTGCCAATTCCGGCGTTGAGCTAATGGTGACAATCGAAAACGCAATGTTAGGCCAGTTGATGAACCCCCAAGCAGCCCTTCAATGGGTTAACGCTCACATCAAGCCTTACGTCCCCGCAACGAAAATCACCAGCATTGCAGTAGGGAATGAGGTCTTCACCGACGATGACACAACCGTGCTGCTAGCTAATCTTGTCCCAGCCATGGTCGGCATTCAAACGGCGTTAACTCAGTTAGGCCTTGACTCATACATTAAGGTCTCAACACCTTGCTCTTTGGCAGTGCTTGAAGAATCCTATCCCCCTTCTGCAGGGAGCTTCAAGACTGAAGTAGCTGGTGTCATGTCACAATTGTTACAGTTCTTACAAACCACAAAGGCACCTTTTTGGATCAATGCCTATCCTTACTTTGCATACAAAGACAACCCGAATAAAATTTCTCTAGACTATGTGCTCTTCAATCCCAATTCTGGCATGATCGACCCTTACACCAAGTTACACTATGACAATATGTTGTATGCTCAAGTAGATGCAGCCATTTTCGCTATGGCGCGGTTGGGGTTCAATGGCATCGAGGTCAAGGTTTCGGAGACAGGGTGGCCATCCAAGGGCGACGCCAATGAAATCGGTGCAACTTTGCAGAACGCTGCTATTTATAATAGAAACTTGCTGAGGAGGCAATTGGCAAATGAAGGCACGCCTTTGAGGCCTAGAATGAGGCTGGAAGTCTATGTTTTTGCTCTTTTCAATGAGGACATGAAGCCTGGACCAACTTCAGAGAGGAATTATGGTTTATTTCAACCTGATGGAACTATGGCTTACAATGTGGGATTGTCTGCCTTATCAACTACTTCAACTACCTCATCAACCTCGACGGCTTCCATTTCTGATATCACTTCCTCTGCCACAAAGGTAAAAAAAAAAAAAAAAAAATTTTTTTTTTTCTTCATTCATTATTTCTTAGTCTTCCTATATAACTAAAACTTACTGTGGTAAACAGTCAACAACAATGGACTTTCATCAGAACTGGGTGAGCTGCATCTTTGTTTGTGTGGTAACCTTCCAAGTTTATATGAGACGACCATTCTAAGCAAATGAAGAAATGGGAAATTCGGAGTTGATGTAAATACAACTTTTTGAAGAGAGGGAATAACTGCGGGTTAATTTCTTCAATTGGGTCCTTTTTAGATTCTCAATGATCTTCAGGAACAGAAGCACAAGAACCAGAAATGAATCATCATATCATCTTCATCTTCATCTTCATCGTCGTCATATATCGATCAGCTTAGCAGTTTATTTGTTAGAGAAGATAAAGCCATTATTTGACTTTATTAACTGTGACAATAGTAGTAGTCAATTTAAGATGCTGTAAACAAGATCTATTTCTCAATTTAATTTCTCTGTCATTGCTTATAACAAAAGTATGTATGAATGTACAAATATGTGTTAATTAGAGAAGAACTTAGAATATTTAGAGTGAGAATACCAGATGGCTCTCTTCATTGGTTGCAAGGAAAAGCTCTTTCCTTTGGAACGTGGAATCCATAACTGTTCCTGCTTATATAAATATTTATCTAATCTGCTTTCTGTTTATGACACTATGACTCTTGTTCTTATATATCTATATCAAATCAAATACGATGCAGAAAGTTCAAGTATAAAAATGAGATAATGAGAGAGAGCCTAAAGTACAGAAAAGGGAAAGGCTTTCTTTGGTTCTTTTTATTATCTTGAATTCTTGATGGATGAAATAACAAAAATGGGCGGCCAAAGCTTTATTCCTCACTGGCCTGTTATAACCGTCAGCATTGCTCATTGCCTCGCCAATTCTTTGTGCAAAGTTAGCCTTTTTTTATAGCTTTTGTTTGTCTGTAATTAGAGCCGAGGGCAGACAATGTAAGCTCAGCCTTAGTTCATCTTGATGAGGATGGTCTACTACCCTATTGACATGACCCAATGCAGTGCACATGCACACCAACAATTTCCACTTTCCATTTTTGGATATAAAAGGAAAAATGCAATCGGACAATGTTTTGAGTAGCTAGCTAGCTAGCTAGCTCAATATACATTGTTGTCTAATTCCGTGACAATAAGCTTCTAGAGTTTAATGATACGGTGTTTATGAAAACTTAAAACCCAAGTATTGCTTATGATCATGAGGGGTGACATTGTTTTTGTAAGGAAGCGAAGATGTTTGTTGAATAACTTGAAAGAGGCATGTAGGCAAGAACAAAACGTGAAGAGTAGTGAGTGAAGGGCATGCAAAGAGACTAAAGATAATGTGTGCCCGTCTCAAAGAAGCCATAAGAATGAAAACTAGGCAAACAAAACATGCTAGTATGCGATGTAACTCAACAGGCAGGGAAAATCTATCTCTTTCTGAACCTTTTGCTGATCTACTTGAATTCTACAGCAAATTGTTCATAGCGCGGCGGTTTGTTGGCCTTTTTGGCCAAGCCATGTTCTAGGCATACAACAATACTATTAAACATAGGCCAGCTGTGTTCTTGCCGAAAACTAAATCAAATTAGCCTTGGTCTCTGACTAGACAAAAGCATATACGATTGACAGATCCCATACTCGACAGCTAGTCCATTCCTTGTCTAAATTGGATTCATATGTATTTGAGAATTGCATATATCTAGCTCGATTCCAAATTTTCATAGGCTTGTATACATGTCATAAGTTTTCTAGGATCTTATCTGTCATTTCTTTGCATCACTTTCATGTAATACATCTTCTTAATTCTCTTCTTCTTCTTCTTGATACTCTTCACCTTTGATATAAGCCCCACCCCACACACACAGAATCACAGAGATATATGCTATTGCTAGCTAGAATATATCACACTGCTTAAGGCTTTCTGTATGACTCCCCATATTGCTTGGTTAGGAGGAAATTCTGGTAGAACTTTAGGATTAATTTGATGGATATATATATATCTAAATGAGATTTGCTATCAGAGATTAGTAGATTACTAAGCAAAAAGAGCATATGGACCACAGTATAATTCTTAAAAACGATTCTGTCGGCACAATGATCTGACACAGAATATATGGCTCCTTTTGTATATTCTGGTTCTTGGTGAAACATTAGTTTAATCATTGGCATACACTAATTATTCCAAAAAATGATTGAAGTTGAAATTCTAGATGTGTAATGTGGGATCGAGTCTAGATAATTGTTGTATACAAAGAGTAAAACTATTCAGCTGGTATATGTGTGAGATATCCCAATACATAGAAAAAGAGCGGCAGATAGATATCGACGGAAAAAATGAAGGTTCGAGGATTTCAATTTACTCTTTCTGCAAACATGGATCCCAATATCATCTTAGATATATGTGATTCGTGCATATATATACTAGAATGAGAATGACTCACAATTCAAAGGTTAAACTATACGCGAGATGTAAACTTGAAATGTAAAAGAATCTCACTTTTTTCGAATGAGTCTAAAATGCATATCAAACTAGCACATTCTGCAAATATTTTGATTGTATGTGTGTACATCATGACAATTATACTAATGTCAAAGCAATTACTAAGATACAATTAAAAGGGTCTTTTAGATTTCAACTATTCAAGTGATAAAATCATCATCTCTAATGGAATCTGCCTCTTACCCTATGAATGAGCAATGTTACGAGGTAGTAGCGCTCCTACAGCCCTTGCTTTTCTTCCCAGATACGTCAAAAGCAATTGTCTGGTTGTGGTACGTAGTTAATCCTTAAAAACAATGACCTCTGGTTTCAAAAAACCTCAATGTATAAGCCTATTAGCTTCATACCATGTTTAGGGATCATGATCGTTAGGCTCTAATCGCTTCTTTAATCGAAACCCTTTACCATTTGGTATATATATAGATAACATTGTGGAAGATGCTTTTATAAAGTGACTGCTAGCTAGCTATAGCTTCCTCTTTTGATTTAGGCCCTCATCAAAGGCATCGTCCTCTTTCACATGGAAGTTTTCAGTCTTTTTTCCAGTCTGCTTAGTCAGAAGTGCATTAACCGCAAACTATACCAGAACTGATTTCAAATCAGTGAATCACATCACCCAGATATGGAAGTTTTGAACGTCTCAGTTTGTCATCTGCACATGTAATGTTCTTCAGGAAGCAACAAAACACTGCTCTCTGTGCAGAACCACAAGTCACAGCAATCTGAAAATCTGAGTCTTTATAGAGTAGCCATAGAACTCTTTTAGGGTTTCTGGATCGGTTCATTGTGGAAGAAAAAGAAAAAAAGGGCATTAACGTACGATTATTACTTAGAGACCAAGTCTGGATGTTGGTATGTTTCTGAAAATGGAAATTAACATATCTAGCAAAACGATAGTCGACGTTCTTTAATAATTCACACACTACGTCTGGAACGTGTTTCATGTACATAAGAAAACTTTTGATGTGAAATTTTTCTTATTAAGGTGGCAATTGTGTCAGCATTTGGAGAAAGTGAGCATTAGCTATAAAGGATTAATGTAATTTAAATTAAGTACCTGATTGTTTCTGATGTATTAGCCCTGATCAATCAGTACGTATAACTGTATAAGAGAGAAATGAGTGGAAGTTTTTTTTAGAAACCAGATATGATGTCAACTCAATTAATAACTCAGCAAACAGTACAATAAATAACCACTTAAAAATGCCCCTAGCTCTCTAGGTCACCAGCAATCAAAAGTACATTTTTCTTGTGAAACAGTTTATAGCTCACTAGTTCAGTAGATTTGATCCCCCTCAGAAGCATAATTAAATGGTATCAACCAAGGGGTTGCGAGACACTGCCCTTGATCCAAAATTAGATCGCATTTTAGGCCATAAAGACCTAACTCAACCAAGCTTATTGCAGAATGGCATATCCTAGCAGACCCAAGAATGAGAACCCTAGCAAGCCCAAAAGTGTAAACCCTAGGAGGCCCACTGTCAAAGTCCTCCGTGGTCCAACTGCAACCACCACCTCCACCTTCACAGCAGTCACCGTTGCCTTTACCAACAACAATCCCGGCATCGTCGGCTTATGATGAGTGGAAGTTAGATTCATGTGATTTAAAGGATAATGATGTGGATGAGAGCTGGCTAAATTTAAACAGAAAAAAAAATAAACGTAAGGAAGCGACGAATAATAAAAGAGAATGATTTCAAAATCGGTAATTCTCGTATAAAGAGATTGCTAGCTGTTGGAATATTTAAGAAGATGTTGTTTTCGACTTTTTAAGTTTCTCATGATAATGTCCGTTTAGAACGCATGATATTTTTTTAGAATGAGAACGACGAGATCTACAACACTTACCTTAGTGAGCCCTATCAGGTTTAGTCAAAAAAATATCGTTTTATTAATTTAGTTATAAAAATAAAAATAAAAGTGAAAATATATACGGTGGAAATTCAAAATATCATTAGGCGCTTCCGTCTTTCCGAGCTCTCTCTCTCTCTCTCTCTTCTTTTCTCCGATCAGCGATGGCGCTCTCGGCGTTTCGTGACCGGCTCGAACACATGGAGCACACTCGTAACCAACGCCTCTCACTCCTCCAGGTCCCAATTTCAAACCCTAATTCTCATCTTCAATCAAAGAAATTGACTTTCCCGGCAGCCGAAATCTGACCGATTCCGGCTTCGTTTTCAGGCGGAGAAAGAAGCTCAGGCGAACAAGTCTCAGGAGCTGGCGTTGAAGCTCGCGACCATGGGAGCGATGGAGCAGCGGTGCTTGGTGCTGGAGCAGAAGATCGCGGCCCAAAGCTTCAAAATCTGGGCGCTCCGGTCCGAGATCGAGCGGCTCGACTCGAAATCTCAGAACGATTCTGAGAAACTGAGGTATTGAGATTTTGATTGGTTTTGGTTTTGGAAATTTTAGGTTGAATTGGATTTGGAATTTGGGGTGGAATTTTAGGGTTTTGAAGAGCGAGGTGGAGGAGCTTGAGGAATTGGAGAAGGAGAAGAAGAGGTTTTATGAGGTGAAGGGATCTGAAATGAAGGAGTTTAAGCAAAATGTGGAGAGGTTTGCTTGGGAATGTCAATTTCAGATTGAGAATTTGAAGAATGGCTTCAATGAGGTAAAAAAATGGAACCCTAAAATCCCTATTTTGTTATTGTCTTTCTAGCATTGCAGTTTGTTCATTTACTTGATACGCAAAGGTCGATTTTTGACATGTTAGGCTAGTTGCGCTCGGATATTCATCTTCACGCTCACGATTAGAGTTCGACTTTTTTAATGTTTTTTTATGATTCTTCATACAACTAGTGAAGTTTTTTTCTTCTTTTTATCTCTATTTTAGGTCAAGTCAAGGTTTGTCAAATTTCAAGGCAGTGACAATTGCACAAGTAACAATGAGGTAGCTGCAGCTGAGAAGAGAAAGTGTGAGCTTTTAGCCATGAAGGAAGAGGTGAACAGAAAGCTGGTATCTAATTACCAAACAAGAGCCCGATTGCAAAAGCAGCTTCAGGACATTCTAATTGCCAATCCTCAAAATTAGGCATAGGCTGCATTGATTGTAATATCCCATTCTCATAAGATTGTATCTTAGACCACCGCGGCATGGTATGCAATAGTATGCAATCTAAGTTCTTGCGACGGTGTACATGCAATTCCAAGAATGACTTTTTAGAAGAGATTGTTTTACCAATATAATGTAGCTCGATCGGTTAAGAACATAAATATTAGAAGTTTGGAGTCATTAATCTGGGCTAAAGGGTTCATCAAGGGAGACAAACTTGCCCAAGCCCAATAAATAAGCCCAAATCTGAATCACTGGAACCTTCTGAAAAATTAAAAACTAGAACTTTAAAAGTAAAAAATTCATAGTAGACTTCCCATCCTGTCCCTCCCAATTCCCTCGCCAAGGTTCTAGCAATTTCCACACAGAACACATCCTATAAAAACCCATCTAAAACCGCCGGAGCCGCTCTGTTTAGCAATTCAGAAACCATAAAATGGCAGCAGAAGAAGAAGTGGCGCTAGATTTGGAGGAGCTCCGGCATATCCAGAGCATTGCAAAGCGACCCCGTATCCTCAATCTCATCTCCTCCGAAATCAGCAGTTTAGAAAAGGTTAAATCGTTTATCTTTCTTCCTTGTGTTTCTCTAAAAAAGAAACGAACTTTTTGACAAAATAGCTTTGACAATTCACACCCAAGTTGTGAAATGGAATTGGGTTTGTTTCAGTTCAGTATGAAGTGGGATGTTTTCAATTGACTGTGTGAAAAGGAGAGTGCTTTAAGCAGTTGTTATGGTGTTAATGGAGATTTTTTAATTATTAGTGATCATACTAATCAGGGTTGTGTGTTGTTATGAAAAACGTGAATTGAATGGAGTATCTTTGAATGTGTCATTTGTATGTATAACTGTGAAGGATGAAATTTTCTACTTGAAGTTTGTACAAAGTATGCTAATAGATGGATTCAAGCTTGGAACTTTGCATTAGGAATGGTTCAAATGGAGCACTAGTAGAGTTGGTTTAGCATTGTGAATGGCTGTAATCATGTTTTATGTGTCAAGCAAGTGTGTAAGTATGTGTGTATATACATGCTTGGATGGATAGAATATGTAGTAATTCATTACAGAGATGAAAACCTTCATTTGAATTCTGAAGTATCCTATAAACCAAATATTGCAATTTGATCAGTGATGCTGTTGGTATAATAATTGGCTCGTGCAACTTACCACAATTAAAATCTTTATATTTTGAACCAACTCTCAAGCACCTTAGTAACGTAGCATTTTGGAAAGGTTGAAATTCTTCAGAGACTAAGACTGTATACTATTTATAAATCCACCCTCATCACGTTCACTTTTAGTCACCTCTGTTCTGTTGTTAAAAGAGGCTAGAGGGTATATGTGTCTGCGTATAGAAGCTAATGTGGTTCGGTAACTGTACAGTTGTCAAAAGAGGCTGCTCCTAAACCTACGTTGACAACTCCTACTCCTATTTCTACGGGCGTGAAGGTGCCTTCCACTCCAGCTCTGAATTATGTAACACTCGGGTCATTCAGCTGGGAGCAAGATACTGAGAAAGTCAAGGTAATGTGATTACAATATGTTCTTGCCTAAAATTAGTTTATCTATTAGCATGGTATTCTGAGAACAAACATCACAGACAAACAACATTTGGCTTCATCCTTGTATGAGAACTTGTGCTGCTTCTCTACCAGGCACTAATTTTTTTTTCTTTTTTAAAGTGGCTTATATGTTTCTGGGTGTCTTTATAGCTTTGATTCTGGTTTGATTTCTGTTCATTCCTCTTGCAGATATATATTTTTCTGGAGGGAGTTGATCAGGAGAAAATGGAGACTGAGATTAAGCCTACTTCCATTGATATCAAATTGCATGATGTCCAAGGAAAGAACTACAGATGTGCTATACCTAAACTCCATAACAAGGTTGTGCCAGAGAAGTGTAAGGTGCTAGTTAAGCCTACGAGGGTCGTGATCACATTGATTAAAGCTTCAAAGGAGAACTGGCTGGATCTGCATTTCAAGGAGGACAAGGTAAGTTCATAGCGTGGACTGTTCCTATTATATTTTCAAGGGCAGAATTGGAACTAACAAGGATATGTTGATCTTGCAGCTAAAGCCAAATCTGGATAAAGAGAAAGATCCAATGGCAGGAATTATGGACTTGATGAAGGTTAGTTCATAAATTTCTAGGTTTTGAGGATGAGCGTATTTATGCAGGTCTTTTCATTCCGATATAAATGCATGCACTTGCATATGTGATCCATGTCTCTGTGACTGATGAGCAAATTATTGTGCGAATAACTTGCAGAATATGTACAACGAAGGGGATGAAGAAATGAAGCGAACAATTGCCAAAGCATGGACTGATGCGAGATCTGGAAAAACAGCTGATCCTCTGAAGGGGTTTAAATGAGGACAAAATTCTCTAGGTTTGAATACGAGTAGGCTTTTTGTTTCCATCTAGTGATATTTTCGCCTGCTTATGTACTAGTCTTTGTGGGAACCTTGTGTTTGAATCCTTATATGTTGTTATAAGAAGATTCTATTGTTAAAAGATTTTCTAAACTTTTCAAAAAGTCGTGTGGTTTCCTTGTTCTTCCTGTTTTCACTTCACTTTTATCGTACAAGCAAGACTATGATCTGTGGTACTGGTACATCCTATGGTGAGTTTGAAACTTTTTAGTGGCCATCATCAGCGCATCGAATATTTTGTTCCATTTGCTGCGGTCTTTAATAGTCTTCCCCCTAAAAGAAGTCATCAGCAGCACCTCAAATGTCTGACCCAAGCAAACGAGTTCTGGTGAAAACTCATAAATGATTATAACTGGTGAGGGAGTTCTCAGAACTAACAATGACTGAATGTGTCCAGAGCGCGCTTGCTTCTGAAAGATGCTTCAAAGTTTCTGTAATTCTATATGGGAATAGAAGTACATATTATTTCTTCTTTTCCCATGCTAATTCGTTGAAAATGTTTGCAAATGTAGAGCTTCTTCTTTTCTTTCGGGATGAGAGTTGCTGTAGTGTCAGATATTTGACAGACACTATTGTAATACACAACCCTAATCTCTGCTGCTCCACAAGAAGTATCAGCATTCTATACATAGGCTCGTGAATGCAATTTGCACGGCTGTGTTAGAACTGATGAAACCAAGAATGCAAACTGATCAGTTTGGCAAAATCATTTTCAGATGTATGTTTCTGGTCAAAGTTATGGTGCAATGGAACGAAGAGAATTCCCTAATCGGATAGAGAAGGGTAAATTTTGCTGCTTAAGCCATAGTTGACCATATCATGATTAACCAGGCCGGATGTGAAACGGACGTCCGCACTCGGCTTAAAGTGCGGACGTCCGCTTCACATCCTCTCTCCATGATTAACATGTTCATACATCAAACCTGAATATCTCTTAAATACAAAAATGTTGAAACTGTTCCCATATGAAAACAGTCGCCTTTTATTTAGGTCCATGTAAATCATAATCCTCATAAACCTGGGTGGCAAATTGGCCACATAATCTTGCAACCCACACTAAAACTAGAAGAAAAAAATATATATCTTTCCGAACAAGACAAATATGGTTATGTGCCATCATTGGAGTATTTGACTGCCGTAATCAGCATTGAACTTCTCATAACGATGAGCCTGGAGGTGAGCAGATGGCCTTGTGTTCTTCAAAGCTGTCTCAATGTCATCATGTTTGATCGGTCCAACCTTAGGGAGTTCTGCAGACAAAACAACAAACACCTGGGAATAAGCTTATTACCTAGATATCTCCTCACTATAGGTAAGCCCAGTTTATGAATTGTAAACAGATAACCCACAACTGAATTTGTTTGTGTTCCTTTACGTTGCATTCCCTACGCTAGACATTTCAAAGATAAAAGGAACTAGAATGGTGAAGGGAGGCAACATATTTTCAGTTGCTTCTGAGCCCCACTTTCTCATATTGCAACAAACCATCTTTGGTGACTGCAATAATATTAAAACTCTTCAGGGATACTCGTATGATTGCAGCCACATACCTTCCTCAGGCATCATTTCCTCTTTGTCTTCAAGGAGTGTCATTAGGCGTCTCAGGGGCTGCATGGCAGCCTCCTTGCATACCAAACGAATATCAGAACCTGAATATCCTTCTGTCTTATCCACCAACAAATCATAAGGAAGCTCCTCCTCACCAGGTTCTACAGGCAGGAGCTCCTCAAACATGGCTCTTCGTGCTTCAGGTTCAGGCAGAGGCACAAGAATCTAAATTGCCATGGTCAATGGAGAACTCAATTGATAAAATAAATGCATGTAAAATATAATTGATCATGCAAAAACTGTTATCAGATAGCACAAGTCTCATGTATGCAATAAGAGTTATGCTAAAGCTAGCAATATAATTTGTAGAAACCTAGCATGTATGACTGAGCATCATATATCTTATCAAAAAGGATACTCGTTTTTCAAGACGCCGGAGCATAGCTGCATCAAGTTCCCACGGAAGATTTGTTGCGGCCAAAACAAATACTAGTTCATTTGTCTTCGTCAAACCATCCATCTGTAAGGTGATAAACTTAATCAATATTTGACAAAGTTGTACAGTTCACATGTAAAAAATAAATAAAAAAATTGTGACTTTCAATATCAATGATTCAGAGATTGATAATTGATCAAATCAAATATAATTGACACCATAGTGGGTAAAGCATTTTAGAAAAAAAGCTCCTGCTACATTTGAAAAACCGAAGCAGTATAAGTTTAGACACTTCAAGTTACGGCAGCATGATCATGCAGAAGTTATGATAGCAGGACCACAGAGTCACAGACACGTGGAAGCACTGTGGCTCAGTATCAGCAGTACTGTCTTCTAATTAATAGTGCTGCTAAATGATAACTATCATCGTGATAACTGATACGAGTAGATAAGAAGATTCAATGTTAATGGGATAGTAGCTACAGAAATTAATGCACTCTTAAAAAACAAACATCACCTGTATCAGAAGCTCCGTTTTCAAACGCCTACTTGCTTCATGCTCACTTCGCCCTTCACCACGTTGACTAATAATTGCATCAATTTCATCAATAAATATAGTTGAGGGTGCATGGTGCCTGGCGAGCTCAAATAGCACCTTCACTAACTTCTCAGAGTCACCTGGAATGTCAAACGAACTTCAAGATTGAAAAGCATCTAAGATAAACGAACTTCAAAATGTGTTATGTATACATTAAATAAATCTATAACATTTCCCTAGCTGTCCATGTTTTTTGACCATACAATGTCACTTTGGTTTGTAAATAGCTAAACTATATAGGCTTACAATCCTACCCACCGTCCCACCCCATAGTGACCATTGATCTTGATCACTTCTCTGTGTCATTTCCTATCCTAGGTTGTGTAATATCCTTCCATTTTAATGTAAATCTGACCTGATATAAGTTGCTGTCAAAAACATTGGACTTTTAATACCATAACCAACAAAAACATTCAGAAAATATCTCAGTTTTAACATACCGCGCCATTTACTGACAACTGATGATGCTGAAATGTTGAAAAATGTGGTCTTGCACTCTGTTGCAACGGCCTTCGCAAGCATAGTCTGCCATAGCAGGTGCCAATTCATTTAGTGTTCATAACATTTTGTATGCCATAACTAAGAGGTGCATGAACAGAATTCACACAATCATTTTTATTTATGAACAATTAGTCACAAGGATCTGAATAAATGGAAGAGCAATCTACAATGTAATGTTACGATGAAAATGCTCATATACAGCTAATAATTGAGATGTGACTCAAACAGGAGACAAATGTTAGCTCACTAGTAAACTATTATGCCATGCCTAAAGAAGAGGTTTAAAGTATTAATAACATATTTCTTCATAGTCCATCCCATTGCTTTAAGGTTGGAAATAAAGCATAAACATTCAACATGAGAGAATTAATGCACACCTTTCCTGTTCCTGGAGGGCCAAAAAGGAGAATACCTTTCCAAGGTGATAAAAGACCAGTAAAGTACCTAGAGAAAGAGGAAAGATCAGGTTAGCCATGATGCTGCAGCATTTACAAAAAAAAAAAAATAAATAAATAAAAAAGTAACTCATGTTCTTATTACTAAAATTTTATCGAAAAATATCTGAAAAATTATGTGCCAGAAACAATAACACACGCGCTTGGATATAATAGATCAACAATGGGAAATAAATTTGACACTCCACCAATAAATTATAAATATAAATTCAAATTGAGGGGAAAATCCATATTTGAATGGTATTATGTAATCACTTTTGACTATGTCCACCAGATTCTAGTTAGAACAATGGGTCATAAATTTGACACTCCAATAAATTATAAATTTAAATTCAAATTGAGGGGAAAATGCATATTTGTATCGTATTATGTAATCACTTTTGAAACTTTATCTATGTCCACCAGATTCTAATTAGAACTCTGATCATGCGGATTGCAGACATATTGGGATTACATACTAGCTTAGTCAAACCAACTTCAACCATTTAACAAACCTAGAATCACAGTATCCGTGAATGTTGGTTTCTGTGTTGCTATAAATAGTCAAACATACACGAAGTAGGAATCTCAACCCTCAACATGCTTCGTAAGTAGATCAACTAGCAATGCAACAATCTGATCCTCTTAAACTTGAAGAAAAAAAAAAAATAGCAACAAACATATGTAAGGATATAGACATGTAAAGGTGTAGTTAAATTTGTGGTTCATGAGATGTTCATCAACCAAACCTACTTGGGATACTTAATCGGCATGACCACTGCTTCTTTAAGTAAACGTTTAGCATTCTCTAAGCCCTTAATGGTTTCCCACTTAACATCCGGATCACCACGAACTATATCCCTGCACAGGACATGATGCAAACTGTTAAAAATGATAAGAGCATAAGACTATAAAATCCCTGGTCACTGGGAAAACATGTATGCAATAAATGCAAGCAAAAACAGATTATAAAATCCTTGGCGATATGTGAAATTTCATGTTGTTTAACTTACCTGCATAAACTCTCTGCTAATGAACGTGTTTCTGCAGAATCAAAAGCAGGAAGCAAAGACTTCCTGTAAAGGGGAACATAAAATATCAGCAGGCTCTTATAGAAAAAGGCATCCAACCTACCTGATGCAGACCATATTACTCAACAGCTTCATATGTACATTTAATGCTCAAGTTAAGATGATGTTTGGCATGATTTTCCAAGACTTTACAATAGAACATGTCAAATATAGATGCATTAAGAAAATATCAGGTCCCTATCTGAATTCTAATTCTTTCATGCATATGTACAAATTATAGTCCTCTAAAACTGAAAAAACTATGGCCTTCAACTTTTTAACCTTTCAAAATTGTAGTCTCAGTAGAGCTCCACTTAGTATGTTGAATATCAGTAAGCAAAATGAAGTTAACATTTCTTAGTAAAACTCACGCAACCAAAGATTAATAAAAAACACAATAAAAACACAAAAAGAGTAATCCTACAAGTTGAGAACCATACGGGATCACATGAGTTGGATCAGATGAAACTCCATTCGACTGTGCAGCTTCCTGAAAAAACAAAAAACAAAAAGAAAAGCACAAAACAAAACCGAATTACATACCAACCTGACATGACAAAATCCAAGCAACAATGCAACCACCAAATCACCAACTCTCTCACTTAATAAGACCAAATGCACTACCTGGTTTCGATATCTCTCATAGATGGCCAAGTCAGATTGGTTTTTCACATGACCATTCCCATTCGCTGTGGCGCTTGAAGCTCCCCCATTACTCACACCTCCATTAGCGGTTGCCTGCTCGCTTGGCGTCTCCTCCGGCACTTTCTTTCTACCAAACTTGGCATCATAAAACAATTTAAAATCCTAGAAATACATGTTAGTTTTAGCTGAGACAAATCCACGAAATCTTGATTCTATCCTACTCATTAGATCAAGATTCGCAATCAAACAATCTCAACATGCAAAATTCACACAGATTCAATCTAGTCTTATAAGGGTGATCAAGTTTCGGACACATTACTGAGCTTGTGCTAGGTGCATGGATCAGAAAAACACAACAAAGCTAAAACAAAACAAAATTCAGAGACTTGGGTATTTCATTTCAGGCTCAAACTCAGGTCATGGATGCTCAAAGTTTCCAAATTTGAGTCAAAGCTACCATTTTGTTTCTGGGTAACCAAATAGAATAAGAGAAAGAGAGTTGGTGAGTACCGGAAAGGTCCAGCGAGTGATTGAAGGCTCATCGGACATTGCTCCGGTGAATCTTGAGTGGAGAAGAAAGAGAGACTTGTAGATTCAATCTCTCTGTCTATCTCTTTCTCTCACAGTTGGAGCTTTCTGGTCAGTGGCGAGTCTACTGGACCTTATAGATTCAAGTAGAACATGTACTTTAAAAAAAAAAATCAAGTAGAACATGTGGTATGTTTTTATTTTTATAAAACATGTGGTTTGTTTGTTCATTCTTTATTGTTGGTGTGATTCTGTGATGCACTTTCCATATTTTATGACGAAATAAATCATTGTGATTGAATATGCATACCTGTCTATGTCCAAAAACTGATTCTACCTGTCATCCTCATTCCACTAGCAGAAAATGAACTTAATAAAGTGCCTATTTAGTACTTGCCTCAAAATTTTATTTTCAACCAAAGATTTTAACTTTTTCATATCAATTTTCAATCCTTATTGGTTATTACTAAGAGATTCCTTGTTAAAAATAAACAACTAAATTTGAGTTTTTAAGGAGACGGATGGGTTATTAAACTAGTTAGGGTGCTATGAGGATGCGGGGAGGAGAGCGAGTACTATTTAATTTTAAGATAAGAAATACTAGTTTAATACTTTTTCGATGATACTACTGATTTTTTAAAATATTAGATTAATAGTCTTTTGAAATAGCTACGTAACTAATTTTTGTTGTGTTCCATCAATTTAGGAAAACTCTTCATCACACGAAATAAAAGGAGATAACAACCTAACCTCTTATATATTTCAGTCCAAATAAAGATAGTGTACTTATACGATCATGTTGATTTAGTTTGGTGGGACTGCTAGCTAGTTTCTAAAATCTTCAATACCATAGTTTCAAAAATAAAAGAATCAGAGCCAAATCAAACCTACCACCCTGTTTCAGTTTGGTTCATAATATCTGATATTCT
>NC_020493.1:2495890-2507448 GCF_000184155.1 Fragaria vesca subsp. vesca | reverse complement strand
TGCTTGAACTTCTGTTTGCTTGTTTAGGGCCATGTAGTATTAGGCATATATAGGTTGAGCCACAGATAACTTGATCAATTCGTTGATCAAACAATTATAGATAAGTATATAGTTTACTAGTGATAATTGGCAGCAAATTTTGTAAGGGTGCGTCTATCGCCACCCTACAAACTATTTTGCTCACTCCACATTCTCTTTACACCCCATTTATATATTTTTATTTGTAAATCTACTTTGTTCACCCATTTACAATACCTAAAATACCATTTTCTCAATCCTACTTTATTCACTCATTTACAATACCTAAAATATATTTTTCTCATTATACTTTGTTCACCCTATATTCTCTTTTCCATTACTCCATACTTTTGAGTTTTTTGAACTGGTCTATGCGTTATTCATAAATACGGTACAGTTATCCATGAGAATTTACATACAAAAATCAACATAGGAAATAATGAGAAAAAAGATAGACGAAACATCAACAAAGAAAAAAAGAGAAGAAAAAAAAAATACAAACAATTCACCTCATTTTCAGGTTGAATGCTAGCGTCTTCAGACTCTACAGAATGATCGAATATGATAAAGTTGAGTTAGGGTTTATGAAGTATGCGTGTTCATCCAAAACAAAAGGATAAAAAAAGAAAAAGAAAAAAAATTAGTAATTTTAACAACTTAATGTCTCTTGCTGTAATTTTACATCAGGGTATTTTGGTATTTTGATAAATCAACAACGTGTGGAGTGAACAAAACAGTTTGTGGGGTGGCGATAGACGCACCCTTTTGTAATTAGGCTGTTATTTTGTGGCCAAAGAAACTCTATTAGATTATAACCAACCCAAATGTTCATTTGGTCAGTTATTGATTATAGAGATAATTATTATTAAAGAGTATCGAATTGTTTTGTAAATCTAAGATTGAGACTAGCACATCCAGAAATCAATTGATTGTAATTACTTGTTCATTCACCTTAATGATTTTAACCTAGAAACTAAGTGGATTATCTTCACAAAGGCATTGGTCAAAAAGATATCGATCGTGCATGTGGTTCAATGAACTTGGTGACACCCAATATATACCAGATCGAAGTGGTCAGCCTGCTCCTTCTCGAATTCGAGTCGATCAAAAAGCTGGAAGAATGCCAAGTAACCTACTTCGATCACAAAGGAATGTTGTTCAAAAAGCACGTTGAATCAATCACCTCTTGGACTTTCAGAAGCAGTTTAAAAAGCTCATTTTCTAGATGCAAAAGCTAGGCCGCAAATGAACACCTTTCACTTAAGTGCTCATTTGAACCCAGGCATTGGGGCATAAAGCAGCTTTCCCAGTTGGGAATGGGAGTAGTTGCTTTCGACCAAACTAATAATATGGAGAGACGCCGATCGAAGCCATTAACGATGAAAAGTTTCCATCCCTTTCAGTGTTTTAGTCTTTTGGGAGCTCCAATATGTCTGAGATGAGATATTTGTGATTTTGTGTAATGTGAGCATGTAGCTATCACTTTTTTTTTGGAAATGATGTAGCTAGCACTTGTGGTCTCAAAGACTCAGGGTCTGACTGGTGTTAGATATGTTGGTCCATGAAAATGACCTCTCCATAGACTTAATTGTGTGTTTGTGTGCTATACACATATACACACATGTATAGTAGAAATCTTCGTGTGCTAGAGCCTCGCTTTCTTTGAGTTCTCACTGGCTGGCGGAAAGAATTTCCTGTTTTTGTTAGTAAAGGATTTTGAGATGGATTTTTGGATCCTTTGCAGACAAATGAGAGAGAGAGAGAGAGAGAGAGTAAACACAAGATGCAAGTAATTCACCTTCATAGAACGGGAGGCTAGAATGAGGGAGTAAGAAAAGGATGTCAACCCTATTTCTAGAAGTAGGGTGCTACCTCTTTTCTCACATACAAGAGCCGTGTGACATGGCTAGTACAAGTGGGAGAACCTTCTGGATTACAAGGAAATAAGATCAAGTCGTGTCATGGGCTCGGATCTGTAAATGAGTGTGATGCAAGCGGTTGTGTACATAAATACTTACTAGTTATCCTAACAGTTTCTCAATACAAGGATATATCCCGACGCGAGTTAGCTGGTGTTGGTGTAAAAACCAACACAAATCAAAGTTCAACATGTATGGATTTATTTTCTTTTCAAATGCGCAGTTTTTTTTGTTTTGAGAATGCAAATGCGCAGTTTAACTACTTGAATGTACAAAAAAAATGACTCCAACACCTAGTTGGCCTAACATAAGAGCTTCTAAAATCAAATCAACTTTCACATAATCAAATGATTTAGAATGTACGTAGTAATGTCACAACAACAAAATTGAGCAAATTCCACACAAGGAGTGTGGTCTTTAAAGGTGTTGCAATTCACATTTATATGACAATTTTCCTCTCGTCTTCACTAATATCTACACTTATCACACATAAAGAAGAATGCAACACCTTTAAAGGCCACACTTTTGCTCCACACATGTTGTGTGTTATGGAGAGATATATAATTGGTTAAATAGGATATCGATCAATTCAAATAATTGGAATACCTATATACACTACCAGCAGCAGTGGGGTGTGCGTCCCATCATTCAGTGCGATTTTGGCTTGGTGTTGCTCAAAATATCAATACCCCTGTTCTAATTAGAATATCTTATAAGAACCTTAAATATCTTCCAACGTTAAATATCAAGCTTTATAGCCAGGCTGGTAGATAATTGTAGAAAATATCATATTCATATTCCATTTGATCGAGTTCCTTTTCAAACAATAATGCTAGCTTTCTCATGCAGAGCAGCATAGGTGGACCTTCGCACGTAGCTAGCTAGCTTGAAACAAATAACATAGCTCGACTGACATCGATTCATTGGCTCTTAGAATTCCATATGTAATCAGCAACCGAAAATGTACAAATCTATATATCGACTCTCTTCTTCTCTATGTTTTTTCTTTCCTTTTCATTTTAGGTAATTATCTTGTACCTGAAATTTCAATGGAAATGATCTACATGATCAATTCTACGTGCTTGCATCCAATATATCAAATCCTATACATTAGAAAAAACAAGACATCGTATGTGGTATATATGTAGATATTCATGTAGATTTTGGTCATGATTCTGAAGGACATTGATCGGACTGGGAAGCACGTATGTACCACTCGATCTGCTGTTTTACTATATATGGTCTTGTATATGCTCAATGTGTTGCAGAGGTCACATGTGGGATCGATCAATGCGTTATTATGAATCGGCTTTCGATGGATATATCACTGTATTTTTGCACCAGAAAACAAACTGAGATGATTGATGTATGCAAGATGTATAAAGCATCAAACCCCTTATGACGTCCAATCATATACTACACCACCAGCAGGAAAATAATATCAGCTGGTCGACTTGAATATGTGGTAGATAGAGCTATATTGCTCAAAAGCTGAGAAAGCTAGGATTGATTGATCGTAATAAGTTCTACACGGTTCCAGAACTCTTTAGAAAAACCTGCAAGTAGGGCAATCATCAACATTGATTTCCTTATTTGTAACTGATAATTGATGAAAAGGAGTGCTATGCTTATTTGAAATGTGCGTACATTATGAGATTCTGGTTTATCCTGCTGGGTCTGTATGCTCCCTAAAGACAATCAGATTATGATTTCCATATATAGTTCAATGGAGGGGTATGCCATGCATATATAGGAGCGGGGCCATAGTGTTGACAGCTTCTTGGCTTTATCAATCCTTACAATAAACTGGAGAGGCAAATGCCGGTTTTCCTGCACACTCATGAATTGATAATACATATATATATATATATATATATATATATATATATATATATATATATTTTTTTCTTTCAACTAAATAAAGGGAAGGAAGGTATTGGACTTCAGGCTGTGATGCTCTTTTATTTTGGAACTCTTTACTCCACACATTTCATACTCGATCAAGATTTAGCTAAAAAGTGTGTGGAACCGGACATATGGAAATAATACTGAGGAAAATGAAGCATCCAATTTGTCTCAAACAATCATATACAATAGCAATGTTAAATTAACAAATTCATGGCAAACCTTCTGTCATGGTTTTTGGGGTGGCAAGGTGGTTGAAAATGAAGGAATTATGAGACGCGTATGCAAGAGAAAGGAGCAAGCCAGGCCAGGGTGCTGATAGTGATAGTGGAATCGATGTCCAGTGCTTGGAGTTTAATTGACTGGGATGTACTGTGTAGACTGCAGGCACTACCTGGAGTCCCTTCCTTGGAGAATCTTCTTATTTTGGTGGGAAGGTAGGGACTCAAAAACACATGAATTCATTGAATTCATTGGTTTCGTCTTTGGGGTCCCTTTCTTTTCATGATTGTTATCGCTTTTAATTTATCTTGTAATTGACTAGTGCATAACACAAGAAATCGATTAATTACAAATGCGATGTACATTTTTTCCATTGTTTGAAGCATGCAAGTCACTTCACATTTCCAATATCTTACGAGACACGGGGACAAAGTTGTTTACCTTGTATCATTAGAATGTGTATGTTGTTCTATATCACACTTCAAATTACTGGCTATTTTGCACTCCTCAAAAAAAAAAAAAAAAAAAACTATTTTGCTGGATTTAATACTCCGTCTTCCATAAATTTATTTGTTGATCTTGTGGAATCCATTTGTAGAACTCATTTGGTCATTTGCAGAAGTATTTCAATAAGTTCGGTACATGTAACCATCAGTACTCCTGTATTTGAGGAAACTTGACATAAGATTTGAGCAAGAACACATGAAGATGATAAACTCACATTTATGCTAGAAGGCAGTTTGTTACATTTGAATCAGAAATAACCACAAAGAACCAAAAACAAAGGTTAAGATACAGAAGAAAATAAAATAAAAGAAAGTAGATAAACAACAACCTCAATGTTTTCCATCTTTGGCAACGTACGTAGTAGAGTGGCCCTAGAAACATATTTCTTATGCTAAATTTGGACGGGGAGCTCAATCATGTTCACTGGCATTGCCAAAAGGATTTCTCAAAGAGCCGTAGCCTATTATCAGCCAGCCGTGATTTATAAGCAGAGCTTCTGTACTCGGACCACGTGAACTCCTTGTACAAGCTTTCTTCTCCTTCTGCCATCACTGCCGCTAGAGGTGTTATCTTTTCACTCAGAGGTGGTCCTCCAAAGTAAATCATCGAAATCCTTGACCTCTCTGTGTCTGCGAAAACCCTATGCTTCACGCTCTTGAACCTCCCGTTAGTCATCACCTGCATCAACAATGGCATCCATAATTATTCATCTGTAAAATTTTCTTTCACAGCAAAACTTTGCCTTATAGTTTTTGTATGTGTATGAGTGGATCATACTCAGAAAGCTTTTGATATGTTTTTTTGCTAGTCGACATTAAGCTGAAACGAGGTTTTCAGTTTGGAGGTTTCGTTCCTGAACAAATGTTAGGGTCAAGACTTTTAGGGTGAACCCAAATACTAGCTTGTAAACACCATCACCCACAAACTAATAATCAAAAACCGGCAATACCCAGTTGCCTGCTACAAGTTAGGATCCAACCTTCACTACCAAAGCAATATAAAAAGGTGACAAGCTGAAAAAACAAAGATAATTTCAATATTGGTTTTGTTTGCTTACGACAGTGAGTGAGGATGGTATCGTCATCCCCAATCCGACTTGGTAAAAATAAATGGTTGCGAAATACATGAAAAAAGTATATACGAATAATACATGTGGTTTGCTATTTGTATTTGTACCTGTAGGCAATCACCAACATTGAAGAAAAAAGAAGTCTGATCAGGTGGGACAGTAACCCAAGTCCCATCTTTCAGGCTGATTTGCAGGCTGGCGGTGTTGTTAGATCTCAGGACAGAGATTATCTGAGGGTCTGTGTGCTCCCCAAACCCAATCACATTTCGTCCACTCAATGTTTGAAGCTCCGGGCATGGCGGATAGTAGTTGAGCCTGAAACATGAGTCACTCTTCTCATCTCTCAGAAGCTTGCTCAGCGCATTTCTTTGATCGATTCCCAACCCATCAGCCATCATTTCTAGGACCTCACAGGCCATCCTCTTCACCGCCGAGAGATAATCCTCAACAGCGGAACTGTAAAACGGAGAAAAACAGAGTGAGAACAGAGCACTAATATTCGATTGAAAAGAGTCAAAAACAGAGCAAGAACAGAGCTTGTTCTCTATTAATGATTGAAAAAGAAGAAAATCAGTAACTTACCGGAAAATTTCTGGGTTGTTTTTGAAAATGGAGAGTGATTTGTGGGAGATGATTTCAGGATTGGCGGTGAGGAGGATGTATTCAATCCAACCCACATCGCCGTTTGGACCGATTCGCTTGCTTCCATAGCCAAAAGGGTCGGCAGGGCCTGCTCTGTCTTTTTCAGACTGTGGTAAGTTGAAGAACTTGAGAGCTTGAGCCTCAAGTGTAGTCATGAACTCCAATGGGACTCCATGATTGACCACCTTGAACAAGCCGTATTCTTCGCAGGCCTTGATGATTAGGCTCTTGGCATCGGGGTCTGAAAGGTCTACCACTGGAATCCCAGAGAACATGCTTATGGGCTTGCATGCTTTGATTAGTGGGAAATGGTCTAATGCAGCTGGTTGCGACTGAACCACCATAGCTGCTTTTGATTAGAGACAGAGAGGGAGGGATAGAGTGAGAGAAAATAGAGAGAAGTAGAACAACAAGGGTTTGGTTTGAGAGGAAGTGATAATGTGGAGGAAGGAGGGATGAGATTGATGGGTTTTAACTTTTAAATGGGGAATTGGGTGATGATGCTTTCCTTATGCATGAGGGAGGGCGTTACTGACTATAGGTAGGAGGAGGAGGAGTCGCCATCTGGCTTAATTTGTGTGTGTGCTGCTTGTCATATTTAGTTATTTACGCTGTCAAGGGAGAAATCGAAAATATTGTTTCGTATTTTTCTATTTCTCAAAAAGCAATAATATCAATCTCTTTAATGATCAGATATGCATTTATATTATAAAATTTTCATTTATATCAAGCATAAAATCAGTTGTTACGTAAAACAATGGAGATTGTATATATACATTTTAAAATAAAAGAGAAAGATTTAAAAGGAAGTCGATCACTATGGTGAATGACCCCAGTGCGAGGTACAATACGTACATACATTCAACACCACTCAAACTTCTAGTGTAATGTTACCCGGGATCAAAGAAATAAAAACAACAGAAATCAAGAAAAATAAGTGAAAAACGAGACGCAAATGTGAAACTTTGTCATTGCTTTTATTTTATTTTTTATCAATCAAAATTCTATAACGAGTCTATTATATGAGTCGAACTTATAAACAAAGGAAACCGTCTTCTTGGACAAAATCATCTTCTAGGATTCTAGCATTCCCATCGGTCTTTGCTCGCAATTACGGACCAGTAAAAAAAACTACTTCCTAGCAACCAAATAGGAACACTTCCTTATTCATAAACCATTCATAAAACACGTCAAACTTATCCCGGTTAATTATCAACCCCCGAAGCAGTCATGATATTAATTGGTATCGGACCATATACAAATCCAATAACCCAAGTACGACCATCTCTTGGGTCTGACCCAAGAGATGAGCACCTTGAGCAACTAATTGTTGCGTCCACTCCATCATCTCTGCCGTCAAGCTGTCCGGCAGCCGACCTCGCCATCCCCTCACGTCTACGATGCTCATGTGAAGGCCTGAATGCCGGTAAAACGTATCTGAGAAAACAAGATGTGATCATATCAACAATAATATATCGGATCATAACAGAGTATCTGTAATAGTTTTGTTTAATTAAAATATTTATAAATTTATTTATCCATAATTTTCAAAAGATTCATTATTATTATTTTTTTAATCAAGAGAACTAACTTTATAGATAGAACCTCAAAATAGCATATTTACAAAATAAAACTTAGTGACAAGCATATCGAAGCACATAAAAATAATAAAAATAGAGCTTGGTGACGTGCATTTGAAACACATCCAGATAACACGCGTGGAGTGTGTTTTCAAATTTCGAGAAATTTGTGCTAGCCTAAGGACAGAGTAACCATTCAATACCCATCTGCTGTCATTTACAATAGTACCATAATGGAAAATGTCTCGTGGTCCACTCAAATAACATTTCATACTTCATAGAATAACTTGAATCATCCTTTAGTACGTATTGCTCCAGACGATTCAAATGTACGAATGCCAAAATACACATATTTTGTTGAATCAAAACCTCCGAATCCCAAATACGAAATTCTAGTAGATTAGAGCTCAAATTACTTAAACGCATTAGTGTTAATTTACATATATTATTTCTCAAGATATTTTAGTACGACTTAATTAAGGGTGACGATACATTATTACGACTTTTACCTACTATATAAGGCTGTTAACACACCATTTCAAACTTTGGAAAGGGGATGCTTTTACCTCCCGTATGTCTGGCCTGGTTAAATTTTACAAAATGAATCTACCGTATATAGCAACACAACAACTTAATTCCAAAAACGCATACGTAACACTGTACCTTATCCGATCGTATGCATGCATAGTCTAGTTACACGATCACACAGTAATGTACTACTCAATGAACTATGTCCGTGCTCTTATAAGGACCGGGCATACATGTTTATATACGATCGAGTTCCTGAGACTGAGTTCTTATACATACAGTTCATTCTTGTTCAACATAAAATCGTAATCGACTAGAAGTCTGGTCCCCCAATGATGCATGTAAGAATCTGTGTGTTAGGCATGTGGTCACACAGAAACATATACATCAGATATTCGATCTGTAGGAATTGTACCAAAGAGATTCTGTATGTATATATATATATATATATATATATATATATATATATATATATATATATACTACTATTCTCCAAGAAACTGAAAATAACTTCAATTTTTGTTTGAACTAAAAGCAGGAGAAAATAAAAAATCCTTCTTGTTTTATCAATATTGATCAATCTATCTGCTTCTTTTATAATAATTGTGAAGCTCCTAATATTTTAGCTTAAAGGACATCCTATCCTAGCTTGGGGGAAGACATCAGTTTAAGTTAGGAAACTGGCATGGCCCTAGCCTAATGTATGTATGTGGACTTCCATATGTGAAAGTGCCATTACAATCATTTAGTAATTTGGATGAAATAGGCAGAAATATTAGAACTTGAATATGATTGCTCGTACATTTGGCATGGCCCTAGCCCTAATGTATGTATGTGGACTTCCATATGTGGCACCTGAATTCTGAAAAGGGGAATGAGAGCTTAATACAGTGCCTCCAACAAAGATTTCCAATATCATTATTCATTACTGCTAAGGACTAGTAACTAGTTAAAGGTGAGCTAAAAGACCCACATCTTTATCCTCCGCCTCTTTTAACCAACATTTGTGTAAATAAAAAAACAAAAAAACATTTGTGTTACTTTGTGGAGGGGTACACTAAAGTGGTATTTACATCTCAAACTATTTAAAGCATATGTGGAGAATTAGGGTTGTTTTGTTAATTTTTTGTATATCTTTGTTTTGGATTTGGATTGTCCATCTTTTTTGGATGTTAGTCTGCATTTTAATTGTGTCGAATAATGGTTATTTGAGTCTGTACTAGCTAGAGCTTTGTACCTGCTTGACCGCATAATATCCGTCGTTTTGGCATTTGCCAATAGATGAGCCTTTCCTCTAACGGAGATTAATTTATCTATCTACAAAAAAAAAAAAAAAAAATCGGAGCGGATTCTACACGTCAAGGTGTATTTGCACTAGTAATGTGCAAGTCATCAAACTGCCGTATGCGAAGATCGAATAAAAACTAGAGGCCTTAAATTCTTTCATTTATTTTATTTTTGATCCAATCAAATTAAGCGCCCATAATAAGAGTATTTCTTATTTAACCTCAGGTTCTCACCTCATGTGTTGGAAACACTTATGATTACTTTTTTGGGTATCAATTTTGTTAACGGTATTAGAATACATGCATAATAATACGACGTGGATGAACGGATCAAAATATTACATATTAGTTGCTCGGTTCACTTGTACATTAATGCGTAGAAGAATTTTCAATGTAAATGAGGTCTAAATTCATGGGAAATTATTATTTGTACCCGGAACACCATATGTTTTATGTTCCCTTTTAATCTCATTGGTCCACGTGTTTTATCCTTATTTCTGATTGGTGTATTTAATTACTTTTCCTTTTTTTTTTCCTACCCCATGCTGGTCCTCACATGAATCTGAGTTATATGATTGGCCGGGTACAACATCTAGCAATACCACGTGATATTTTGGGTACATAGAATAATTACTCCTAAATTCATAACCTCATTCTGTTAATTACGCTAGCTAACCGATCAAACCACAACTTATACACGTGGTATCGGTAAGGATATGAATGTTTTGATAAAATTCAAACTTAATCATACATCACTCTATCTTTATATATTTTGATAAAAAGAAGAAGAAGAAGATATCGGTTAATAATTGGTGCAGCTTTTTGGAAAGACTGACTTGATATGGTGTCTGAATTACACCACTCTCCGCGGGTTTTGTAACCAGAAGATTAAAGCATTCCTGCAAAAGGCCGGTTAGTTACAACCTACAATTTAGAACCATTATGCTGCCCTTTTACTCTTATAGATTAGATTGATGCATATGTGTAATGTGTTGGTCTTTCTTTCTTGTTGATCAATTATTTGAGGAAACTTAAAGATTCATGAATGGACGGTAGCCTAACAGGGGCCTAGCGCAAGCAACTTTACCACCATTTTATCTCAGTTCATTTACAGATAAGCTAGGTCACATGTCTGCTGGCATCCTATCAACACCTTTTTACTGCATCATATAGATGAACTTGAAATACATAATGAACACTTCTACACTCTGGAATCTTCTTTCTGAAGCCACAATAATGCATGCATGAAATCTTTGTCACGAGGAAGGTGGAGAGTACTACTGCTAGTGATATATAGAGATGAAGATTGGACTGGTTCCTGCCTGCATTACATGTGGAAGTGTGGAACTATATAAGTGTGGTTAATTTGTGCAGCTTTTTGGAAAGACTGACTTGATCTGGGTTCTGAAATAGACCACTCTCCTGGTTTCAGAGCGACTTTTTATCCTGCCTGCATGAGACTGGAGAATGGTTAGTGGCAGTAGAACTGTCAAGGTCCCTCATGCATTGTGGCTTATCGCGCTCGACGATAACTCATACAGCTAGCTAGATCTATCATATAGAAACAGAATGCAGCTATGTACTTACCCAGTTAGCTAGATACAGTTAACCTTATTTCATGAACAATATATTCACCTTAGGAAAGGATATATAGTAGTTGACAGATTTGAATAGTTTGAATTGTACGCCTAGCTACCCATTTAGCTATGTTTATCCAGACGATCATGAACTTGCTAGGCCAAAAACATGTGACCTAGCATGTGGCACATAAGTGAAAGGACTGTATGACATTGATAAGCCTCTGCGTGCTAACTTTCCAGCTCCAAAAATGGCCCCTACTACAAGACTACACATGCAGAGCGATAAGAGAGATTTTTTTTTT
>NC_020493.1:2492393-2495869 GCF_000184155.1 Fragaria vesca subsp. vesca | reverse complement strand
ATATATACTCTCTCTCTCTCTCTCTCTCTCTCTCTCTCTCTCTCTCTCTCTCACATTGTCCTTCTGTTTGAGCTTCTCATTGTTTATATGATGGACCGTCTATGGTGGCTTTCGTTCTCTGACATGCTGAACTCGACCAGCGCCCAGCGGTTATACAAAAGCAAGAGCGACCCCAGTACTCGGCAGCCATTGATATCACACCAATTATTACACGTAAATTTCGTATTATTGAAGCGTCACCTATTAATTGGACCATTATATTTTGAGGTACGTAGCTGCTGATATACTGATAATCCGTTCTCAAAAGGATCATAGGTTTAGGGTGTTCGACTGGGAATTAGGGCTTAGCGTTTTATTATATTGAAGAGGACGATAAAATGTATGAAATCAAACATTTTTTAAGGGAGCTAGCTAGTGTAGAATATAATGCAGTAAATCCTTCCCAACCAGCACTATTATATACTAATTCGCTTTTCCTCCAAATGACTTCAAATTATAAAATAAATATGTATATTAATTAATCACGTTGAACATGTACCATGTTAACTCTAGCTAGCTCACTGGACTTATTTGGATGGAGTACGTGGCTTTAGGGTTTAGAGTTTTATAGGCCAGGTCAACTGCTTTGCTGTCCAATTGGAGCTTAGTGTATACATTCATGAGTTTTCGGAATAAACATTTTAGTGATCCGGATCACACATATTTTTGATACGTGTAAACAAAAAGAGCGTTTATTATTATTTGATGGTAAATAAAAAAAGAAAATAAATTACAAAGAGAAACCTCTAGCATTTCTTGATGCCACGTGTGAGATGCATAAAAGGGAGACGGTTATGCCAAAGTGGTGCAAAACGGTCATGAAGATAAATATCACTTGCATTGCATGGAATACTCAATAACTCAAAGCATTAACTCTCTGTTCATTTATAGGCTACGAGGACGAAGATATAGTTTTCATCCAACTCAACCTCTATGATTTCGAAGCAGAACACATATTTATACAAGATAAACTTTGTCTATTACGAGGACAGTATAAATTTTACAAAGAAAAATAACAAAGTTTAGATAATTAAAGAAGAAATCTTCATCAACATGGAAATGAAAATGAAGCAGATATAGAATAAGGCGGAGCGGATCAGTGCACCATGGTGCACTTGCACCAGCCATGTGGTGTTAACAGATATAAACAGACGTTAGTCAAACCAACAAAACAAGCTACAGTAAAAACAGAGAATTGAATATGGCTCTCTCCCTGTCTCGTTGATTATGGCTATCTTCTCCTTCGAATTCTCTATCAAAGTATCTATCTTACCCAACCAAACCTAATTAACCATCACCCATAAGTCCCTGTCATCGATCGACTTGTTGATATCATTCTTTTGTTCTGGTATGGAAACCCATCTCCAGATCTGGTTCTTCTTCCTTCGTCCTTCATTGCCTCCAGTTATCTTAGTGTTTTCTAATCCCAGCACTAAAGAAGTATAATCAGATCGAACTATGGCTCATCTGCGATGGGTGTGAGATTCCGATAGCCGACAACCTTAATAGTCGATTGGAGAGATTCGAATTCTTTGATTGAAACCCAGAAAAACCCAATTCAAAAGGTGCAGCAAAAACTCTCCTCCTCATAACCGGGTCGAATCCTCCTCTTCGAATCAGATCCTTTTCAATTTCCCCCCATACTCGAGGAGCTCCTCTTTAGACCAAAAACAAACAAAGAGAACTCGTTCTTTTCATTGTAAGAGAACTCCTCGTTGGGAGATCTGGAAATAGAATTCATCTTGGGTTAATTTGATCAGTTTTAACTATGTTGACTGCGTTTATTATTTTCTATTTCAGTTAACGGTGTTAATATCGATGTTAGTGCCTCGTGAAGAGCTAGATCAAATGAACGGTTAAGATTAAATTATAACTTTTGGTTCACTTGAACCTTGGTGCATAGAAGAACTTTCGGTATACATATATAAAGAAACCTCAAATGGCTCGGTGCGCAGGTGTGCTTCTCTGTCACGTATGTACTGATTTCCACGATAGGTTTCACCCCTGATTGAGCCTGTAAAATGGATACAACCTGCAGTAGCTTGGATTGCCATATGTGTACTCTCACAGATGACTAACCTTAACCAGATCTAGAGGATGCCAAATGTTAAGCAAATGAAGTGCCAAATGTTGTAAAGACTACTCTCCAGGTGCATCAAGAAAGAAAAATTAAAGCTCTCCATGTTTTGCTCCAAACGTACCAGAATAATGACCTGGAGACTGATAAAATGACATCAGTGTCGTGCTAAGCTATAACACATGGATACTGCAACACTGAAGCAAACATTGACGTTGCTGCTGCGCTGAAATTTTGGAACGGGAGAACTGGAGAGAAGCACAGGCCAAGCCCCTTCACGTGGTATCGATCGGACTACTCGTTGCTCCGCCATTGGGGATTTACTCACCGCACCTCGTGGTTGAGCCCGAACTTCATGCTACTTATATCAACGAAAATTCTTCTATGTACCAAGTGCAAGTGAACCGAGTAACTAATATGCAATATTATGATCCGGTCATCTACGTCGCATTATCATGCATATATTATAATACCGTTAACAAAATTGAAACAAAAAAAAAGTCCTAAGTGTTTCTAACACAGGAGGTGAGAACCTGAGATCGAATAAAAGATACAGTACTCTAATTATGGGCGTTTAATTTGATCGGGTTAAAAATGAAAATGAAAGAAATTTAGGGTCTCTATTCTTTATTAGATCTTCGCATACGGGGATTTGAGAACTTGCACATTAATGATGCAAGTGCACCTTGGTGCATAGAATCTGCTCCGTTTATATCAATTCCTATACGGATCTAGAGCGAAGCTTTGGAATTAAAGTGCGAAGCTCCTTTCTTAGCCATTGGATCAATTTACTTAAATCTAATGGACAATAACCATAACTATAACTATATATATACAAGCCGGATATGGAGCGGACGTCCGTCCTTTCTCCACCCTTCGACGCCGGCGCGCCTCCACCCTAGAAGATTCCAGCAGCGTCTCCAACCACTTTCCCTCTCCGGCAAGTCCGTTCTTTTCTAGTTTTCCGACGAGATCACCCAAAACTTCAAACAAAGTCGATCTCCCCGGAAAACTGGAAAAAAACGGACTCGCCGGGGAGGAAAGGTGGTCGGGGACGCTGCAGGAGTCTTCTGGGGTGGAGGCGCGCCGTCGCCGATGCCGGAGGGTGGAGAACAGACAGACGTCCGCAGCTTCTCATCCTCTCTGTGTGTGTATATATATATATATATATACACGCCCCCTTCCATTGAGGGATTCCTATTTTTGGCCACTTTCTAGGGATAGGGCATTACACCACTTCCCAATTGAATTTTTACATCTCCACCGTTCATATCTTAGGTCTATATGAGTAGATCACCTCTACAAAATTTCATATGATTTGGTGATCGTTAAGACTTTCAAAAGTTTGATTTAGTTTTAA
>NC_020493.1:2480959-2488416 GCF_000184155.1 Fragaria vesca subsp. vesca | reverse complement strand
GATGATCTACACAATATTATCTAGATACTAGACGGTAGAGATGAGAAAATTCGATCGAAAAGTGGTGCAAAAATGGAAATCCGCACCTGAGAATTCCTGTATATATATATATATACATACAGGGCCCTTCCAATGAGGGATCCCTATTTTTTGTCACTTTTAGGGATAGGCCCACACCATTAGATCTGTTTTTTAATGGGATTTGATAGCTGAAATTAAAACAAAAATTTTAACACTTATGTCAAACCCACATCGTTCAAGATTATTAAAGTTAAATCCCTCATTTGGATGACTTAACGATCACCAAATTTTCTGAAAATTTGTAGAAATGATCTACTCATATAGCCCAACGAACTAAACGGTGGAGATTTGATTTTGTAATCGAAAAGTTCGTCAAATGATCTATCCCTAGAAATGAACAAAAAAAAGGATCCCTCATTGAAAGGGCCCTGATTAAAACTATTTTTATATATATATATATATATATATCAGGGCCTTAAGAATGATATTATTATAGTAAATTGTGCAACATGAACCTAGGAAATAACCAACAGACTAAAACTACTTGTCCTTCCGCATCATATTAATTCTGATGATCGATGCTCAGCATGCAGCAACATGTTTTGCGACACAATACGTGGTTAGTGTTTATTACCTTGTCTCTCTGCATACCTCAATGAGTAATTATTCTGTGTACCCGGAACACCACGTGGCACTGCTATATGGTATACTCGGCCAATCATATAACTCAGATTTATGTGGGGACCAACAAGGGGTGGAAAAAAAAAGTAAAAGTAATTAAATATACTAATCAGAAATACGGATAAAACATTTGGACCAATAAGATTAAAGGAAAACAGAAGATAAGTGGTGTTCCGAGTACAAATAATAATTTCCCTACCTCAATAACACATGCTTAATTTGTCTTGAGAGATTTTAAACATAGCCCCAGCTGCCAATATATTTGGAGTATGTAAACATTTCCAACACCATATATTGATCCATTATTTAGCTGAGAGGGAAAGAAACTGCAACCAAAACAAATAGGTATCACATAAGAATTAGCGCTCTGTTCTTGGTTGTTTTGGATTGGGAACCTCATATAGGGCTTTCAGCATGTCCCGTGTATCGGAAAAGGATGAGACGAAGTAGTTCCAGCACTTCTCAGCATCATCATCCTGGCCTAGCATGGTGTGGATAATAGCCTGCAGATTTGAAACATGCACCAAAATCTTCGTTAATCATATGCTAATTGACTACCAGAAGCTAGCAAAAAGACGATACATTCCAAGGAAAAATAGAGAATCCATGAATTGGTTAATGTAGTGAAGTACCTTGTAAAAATGAACTCGACCATCCGAAAAAGTACTGGTTTCATAACGGAGACAATCGCGTGCCAAAGCTTCTTTATATTTTCCCTGTACACACACACACACATTAATTCAAGATATAGGAATGATCATTCAGATTCTTCATAATTCTATATCAATGATTATTTGATTATCCGAATGTTAGAACTAGTTTGGCCCTCAATTGCAAATGCATGCCCAAGTGAATCAGATTTAGACTTTTATTGTATGATATTTTTTCACTATGATGAGTAGTCGTGATTAATTCAAGGAAAACGTGACTCCGGTCGGCAACTGAAAACAAATGCACAGTTTTAGATTGTTATAATATATATCAACATTTAGATTTAACATATGTGAAGATGTATATATGTCACTCAGAACGCCTTAAACTATCCTTTAAGTGAGCAAGACTGCTTATAATGATTAACATGAGGCAACATCCATGTTTACCCGAAGCAAAACCAAGCATAACTGCAATCTGCTAAAAAAGAAAGTCCTAATGTCCTAAGTTCAAATGGTTCATATTCATGTCTAGCACGTCAAGCTCTTCAAGCTAGCATCGGACTTTCCTATACTTTAGGAGAATTAGTTATAGCTCCAAATAACCTCTTCCCCAAGATCAAAACAAAAACGATAATTAAGAAGTAAGTTGTTGGACAAACCTGGAAAATGAGAACTAGTACCAATTCCATATCCACATCCTTCGCAGGTTCTGACCCTTTTTTCAACTTCTCTTTGTATAAATTGATCAGCTGTTTCTCCGCCTCATCGCACATTCCGGACTTGATTAAATCCGCTACTTCAATCTACCATAGGCGACGTTTGATATATCATGAGCACAGAAGATCTATCGGTAATGCAGAGCAATATTTCTTGGGAATAAATATATGTCTAATCTAGGATTATGTAGCAAGAAAATTTGCTAGGTAATAGCATAGTAGGATTAGACACTGGGTGTAGATTGGCGAACAAAACCTTAAATCTTTCACGGTCTTCTGGTGCAGGTCTATCAGGAAGAGACAGCTGCGGTATCGATCTGAACCTTCTTATGAACATCCTGCTCGGTTTGATATTGGGTGTAGCTAAATGTCTAGTCACCTTCAACATCGAGTCTAATACGTCTTTGGGCCTAGACAGGACAACTGAATTATGACGCTCTATAGGGTATGCAATGGCTGTGCGACTGAAAATGTAGTTGCAGTGGATGACTCCAAGGACACAAGCCAAAACTACAGAAGTACCCCCCACCACTCTGATAATTTTTTTACCATCGTCTTTGTTGTAGTTTGGCCAAGGTGGTGAGGGCTTGTTAAGCGCACATATCACAGGACATCTGAAGGTATGTCGCGATAATGTGCGACGGCATGTGGAAGCCTTTGAGAAAAGCAAAAGAGAAGAAGGTCTGAAACTGGAATAGGGTCTTGCTAATCCGGCTGCAGTGGTGGAAGGAATGTGTAGAGCTGCACCATGATGGAGACAAAGTGCAGAGTCCATCATACCAGTTTGTGCGTCACGAAAGACGATTTAGGTTCTAGCTAGAAATGGAAGGGTTAAGAATACAAGTACTTATTGGTGAATCATATATAGTCTGATATGAGACAAGAACTGAAAATATGAGGACCAACTTGTGATGCAGTGAAGTAAGGTATCATATTTTTTTTTGTCTTCCTACGTACTATGGAATTTCTTTACGTGTGAATATGTTCAAGAAAAGATATATGTGCTACACATTCATGATCACGGTGTAACGAAGAAGCTTCATTTCCATGAACTTGGTGTTTTTTACTTTTTTTCCAGAGGATCTTCTCTCTATGTACGTAGTAAAGCATTGAAATGTGATCTCTTCTTGATCAAGCAGTATATGAATATACAGTTCTCCTAGTTTTTCACTGGTCCCTGCTTGTTTTAGACCCTGTTATTTTGAAGTTTTACAATTATGAACAACTTGAACTTGGCAAAATGCTTTGCTTGTAAGATAGAAGTAGATGAAAGTCCTATCGCTCGGATGCCGGCGCCTTAACCATAGGCAGGCAAGGCAACCGCCTTAGGGATCACTTGAGAGTTGAGATAAGGCCTCACTTTGAAACAAGTCTTTATAGTTTATACTATTAAAACCTCTAATTAAAATTAAAATACTTCAAAATTTCCCAAATAAGAAACAAAATGACCTAATTACAAAGTCATTTGAACATACCGAGGGATTGCAACACTAGGCCTCTTAATGGTCTTGCCTATGTATATCTTGTATTTGTCAGCCTTAGCCTAATGCATTTACGTATTAGCTTGAACTTAGCTAATTGAAACGTGGCATCCATTTAACTAGGTTGTGTTATTCTTATATTCATAGTTGAGATCCATATGTGGAGTAGCAAGTATACACATAAAGTAAAAATAAAGAAAAAGAAAACACACTTATAAAGATTTCGCCTTAGGCCTCACGCCTCCCTTACCATAGGGACGGCCCTGCTCGGATGAAGGAGTTAGGAGTAGATGATATATAGTAACTCACTTAATCCAATTAAAATGCCTAGAATCTTTACTCGTGATTCACAGAAGAAGCAACGCATGTTAGATTCTGACATGAGTGAAACATTTGAAAAGACCCCTGAAGCTACATTGAAGAGCCCCTCTTGACCCTCTTCTGTTCTGAACCCTCCCTCTTCTCTAAAAAGGAAAACTATCCGCGATTACTTTGTAGTACCTACTCTGAACTTGTAGGTCTCCATTTTCCTTTTGCTGGCATAGTTTTGGAGTTCACTGTACAAAATGCCGATATCCCTGGTGGGTTTAAGGCTTTAGAAGCCAGGTGATTGATGGTAAGTATACTAATTCTTATGGAATGTGTTTTTGTTAATGTGTAATGTTATTCTCAGTTGCAAACTTGCAATGCAAGATCCTAAGGTTGATTGAGTTTTAAATTTGTGCAGGGTTGAAGTTGGAGTGTCAAGCTCATGAATCATCACACATCTCACTTTCTGTTCCAAAAAAGAAAAGATTGCATTGTATTGATGACTGAAGCTGAACATGTAATTAGTTGCCAACTTGACATTTTAAATTTCACAATGTTGAATCTGAAAATGTGTGAAGATCACTGGAATTATGACTATGAGTCTATGATCTCTGTTTCAAACTATGGTCATCTATACATGGTAGTACTGAATGTCACAACATCAATCATCCAGACCCTCTCTCCGCTTAGTCATGTCCATTACGACCACCACAATAGCCAGCTTTGGGCCGGGAGGCGGCAGCCGTGTGGTCATCCTCCTGGACTAACTGCTAAATATATACGTGTGCTAGGAAAGTAATGATGCATACTTGCATAGCAGCAGACATTGTGCTTGAACACAATTGAAGGATCGAACTGAGAGTTGAAACAAAAACCAACTGGGTCAGACATAAAGGATCATATGAAAAGTCATTCTTGTCCCAAATACCTGACTTATCTACGGATACTACCCGGTCGTATTCGACAGGTTTACGGCTGTCTCTGGCCGTTTCCAGCAATACCAGTGTGTATCTTGTGCTTTGTAGGTTCGAAATATGTTCTTAGTCGATTGGAAACGTCAAGAAAATGACCGGAAATGCATCGGAACCGACTTCGTAAATACATAGGACCGTGAGTGCAAAACAAATTTTTCAACTTAGTGTATTAGTGTTTAGCTCAAAACTGAGACCAAAAGTCATTTCTGCCCCCACGTAGCCGACTTATTTATAGATACTACCCAACTGTATATGTGGCGTTTCCGGCCGTCTTCGGGCGTTTCCGACCATACCAGCGCGTACCTTGTGCTTTGTAGGCTCGGAATATGTTCTCGGAAACACCGGAAATGCCTCTGTAAATATATAGAACCGTGGGGGCAATACAGACTTTTCAATATATTGTGTTAGTGTTTAGATTAAAACTAAGAGCAAAAGTCATTACTAACCCCACCTAGGCGACTTATTTGTGGATACTACCCGGTCGTATCCGACGAGTTTCCGGCCGTCATTGGCTTTTCAGGCCATACTAACGTGTATTGTGTGCTATGTAGGTTCGAAATCTGATCTCGGATACGCAGGAAACACAATGGGAACGGCCGGAAATGCGTCAAAAACGTTTAGAAACGCGTCTGTAAATAAATAGATTCATGATGACAATTCAGACATTTCACCTTAGTGCGTTAGTGTTTAGCTTAAAAACTATTTGGACAGAAAGTCATTACTGCTCCCATGTAGCCAACTTATTTACGGATACTATCTGGCCATAACCGTGGCGTTTCTGGTCGTCTCCGGCAGTATCCGGCCATACTAGCGCGTACAATGTGCCTTGTAGTTTAGGACATATACTAGCGCGTACAATGTGCTTTGTAGTTTAGGGCGTATACTAGCGCCTACAATGTGCCTTGTAGTTTCTGAATATGTTTTCAGATATGCCGCAAACGCAACGGAAATGACAGGAAACGCGTAGGAAACGTTTAGAAATGTGTCCGTGAATAATTAGAATTGTAGGGCAATACATACTTTTCACTATTGTGTGTTAGTTTAGTTTAACACTATAGAGACGGAAAGTCATTACTGCCTCCACGCAGCCTACTTCTTCTTTACGGATACTACCAGGCCGTATTTTTCGGGTTTCCGGCCGTCTTTGTCCTTTTCAACCCATACCAGCGCGTACTCTATAGGTTTGAAGTCTATTCTCGGATACGCTGGAAAAGCAACGGGAACGACCAGAAATGCGTTTGAAACGCGTCCGTAAATAAATTGGATCGTGGAAGCAATACTGACTCTTCTCTTGGCAAAACGCAGCGTTGCTTCTTCATTCCCTTGTAGCTGCCAATTCCCATTCTAGTGTTCTAGAGTTTGAATGTGTCGTCGGATCCGCGGCAGAGGTGACAAGAAGGGGGACTTGCCGGAGAAGCAGGATTTCTCTGTAGTAGTCCATTGCAGGTCATCAACATATCTCAGAGAGTGAATATATAGTTAAGTTTATGAATCTCTCTTTATACCTTGTACATATACCTTGAGTTGTATCATTGATTGAGAAATTCAGATAGTTTTATGAACTAGAGAGATGGGTTTTGTGTTTTATGGCTTATGTGTAGATTATCTTCCTCTATTTAGCGACGTCTTCAGTTTTCTGCTGCTCTTAGTGTGAGTCACCTTTCTGACTTGTTGGGGGATTTTTGGTAGTGTTGGAGGGTGAGTTGGGAAGTTGGGAACAGTAGTAGTCTGCAATAAGACTATGTGCTATGTTTAGTTGTGTGATTCTAGAGATGGGCTGTATATAGGTGTAAAAGGATCATGCATATTGTTTGTATGTCTAAAGACTAGATGAACTTCTTGTTGTTGCCTTGTTTGTTTTGATGAAAACATTTTGGGTAGAATTTCAATATACATTTTACAACATTTTCTTCAGTATGCTTCAGGTATGGTGATCAAAAAGATTTCTGGTATTTCATAACATTGCACTTATAATTAGCCTAAGCCATTTTTAGATCCTAGATCCGTCACTGTTTATATACGAGGTATTCAAGTAATCCAACTGAGATATTTGATACTTAGAATTTGCTAATCAGCTTTAGGATGAATTACAAAGACATTGTCAGGATTTTAATGCAGTCTTCTTCTGTTTCCCTTCTGTAGGGTGACTACGTAAAGGCACTCAAATGCGATTGCTCGAGTCTTGAAGAGATGTCAGATGCAAGGCAACCACTCTACAAGGTACGAAAACCTTTAATTTCCCTTGTATTTTCTTGGCAGCCAATATAAAAAGGAATAACGTGACTACATTTTCTTGAGATTATTAGCAGGCTATTTTTTTTTAGCGTAAGGAAGTTTGAAGGTAGCTAGGCTCCTCTTTGAAAAGCCCTTCATAGCAAATTAGGCTTTTGAAGTTAAAAATCACTTTATTTTTAAGGAGTATGCCTTTAAGATTTTAAGTATATGATTAATTACAAAACACCACCCGAACTATGATGTTATTTTCATTTTTATATCTAACTATCAAAAACTTGTATTTTCATACCCGAAGTTTCATTTTGTTAGCATTTTGATACCTTGACCACTAGCACCGTTATATTTTGAGGGTATTTTCGTCATTTCAATAAATATATCATTTTTTAC
>NC_020493.1:2438297-2480329 GCF_000184155.1 Fragaria vesca subsp. vesca | reverse complement strand
ATAATTGTATTTCGTAATTTAAAAAAAAATTTAATTTAATACATAATTGTTAACGGGTACGGGTACGGGTATAGAAACGTAATCCCCAAAGGGTACGGGTACGGGGAATCTCCATTATCTAATTACGGGTACGGGGACGGGTACGGGGATGAAAAATGTAAAAAGGTATGGGTACGGTATTTTGATCCCCGTACCCTACCCTACCCATTGCCATCCCTATCTGTGGTTTATCTTAATTAATGGTGCTGGTGGAAGAATTAAACCAGATCACAAACTTTGTTATTGATTTCACCAGAATGGTAAGAAAGACCACAAAGAGAAATGGATCACCGGCTTCTTCTTTCACAGCGTATTGCTTGTTGTTGACTTTGAGTGTGACCAAACTGAAATAGATCACTAACTCCGTTATTGTTTATTGTTTGCCTTTTTAACAACATTCATCTGAGTGTTTAGAGGGAAAGAACTCTGTTATTGTTTATTGCAATCAAATTGATAGGGAAGGGAAACTAAATGAACTTTGAGTCTGACGAGTCACTCAATTAGTAAAAGGTTTCGTATTAGAATTAGCGCAGTATTCTGTCTGTCTTTCGATTAGTAACCTCAGATGGGGCGTTCAGCATGTCCTGATTGGAAAAGGATGAGACGAAGGTGTTCCAGCACTTGACAGCATCAACATCCTGGCCTAGCATGGTGTGGATAATAGCCTGTAAATAACATTCACCAAAATTTTCATTGTATTCTAATTGAATACCAGAAGCAAAAAGAGGATCTTGAAGGAAAATTTTTTTTTATTTGAAACGGTTTAATTCAATGAAGTACCTTGTAAAAATGGTCTCGACCATCTGTTGAAATACGGCTATCATCTCTAAGACAATTACATTGCAAAGCTTCTTCGTATTTTTCCTGTGTATTATGCACACATTTCAGATATAACAATTTATCTTTCTATATTTTTCATAATTCTAGCTTTCATCATGGAAAGGTTAGAGCTATGTCAGCTCTCAGATTCAAATGCCCCAATTGAATATGATTTACACTTTAAGCACATGAGTTCATTTTTAGTTATTTATCTATGATGGTTCATTGGTTATTAATCTTATAATAATATGAAGTCCAGTATAATACATACACTACAATTTGATAACAAGAAGTCAGATATTAAAATGGTTCATATTCATGTCTAGTCAAGCTCTTAGAGCTAGCATTGGTTCATATTCAACCAAGATTCAGAAAATGTGAAACAAACAGGATTACAGGAAGTTATATGTTGTAGTACAAACCTGGAAAATGAGAACTGGTACCAATTCCATTTCCACATCCCTTGCAGGTTCACCTCCTTTAGTCTTGCTCAATAAAGCTTTAAGTTGTGTCTCTGCCTCATTGCACTTTCCGGACTGGATTAAATGCGCTACTGCGGTCTTCAACCATCATAGGAAAGGGTTATAATATCAGCCTCGACACATGTATATATTTCCACTCAAATCTAAAGATACAGGTACCAGCAAATATTTGATCCATACATGATACATTGAAGATATATCGTTAGTGAAGAGCACTTACGGGTCCAGATCTATAAAAAAAAGAAAAAAAAAGAGCACTTATGGGGAATAAAAGTTTTGTCTACTGCCGGGAAAAGGGATATTTGTATGTCGGTGGAAACTAATCTAAGACACATCTCTACTATCTCTACTATATTAGAAAGCCAGACATTTTTGGTGTCAAAGGCTTCACCAATTTTATGAAGTCTCCAAACTGTCTCCTACAAATATAAAGTTCTATAAAAGGTATCAGAGAGGGTTATTTATGTAAAACAAACAAAAATTCATCAAATTATGTTTCGCCAATTTTTCCTTTAATGAGTTCATTGAAGATTATTAAAAATAAAGATTATTATAGTAAGAAGCCAAATTAAAAAACAAAATAGTAAAATAAATAGATAATCGTGGAGAGAAAAATGGGTAGTGGGATGCATACTAGTGATTGTGAATTTGTGATATTTGCACGGATAAAAAGACTAGTACTAAAAGAAAAGTAGGTTTACTGGGTGTAGAGGGTGAACTGAACCTTAAGTTTTTCACGATCTTCCTGTGTAGGTCTCTCAGGAAGCTCATCAGGAATCTCCAGCTTCGGTGTTGATGAGTACCATTTACCCTTCTGTATGGCCAAAGGTCTATTCAACCTCAACAATGAATTTAACACGCCTTTCGGCCTAGACAGGACCAATGTGTCTCCTTCCTGTGTCAACGAATCAGTAGCTCGAGGACGTCTTTCGGCTGCAGTGGCTCTGATACTGAAATTGGACTTGCAGTTGATGACTCCAAGGACACAAGCTAATACTACAGAAGCACACCCCACCACTAGCACAATGTTTTTACCATTGTCTTTGTCGTAGTTTGGCGAAGGTGGTATGGGATTGTTCAGTGCACATATCAAAGGACTAGTGAAGCTGTGCTGCGCCTGGGTGCGGTATGTGGAAGCCTTCGAGACAAGTGAAAGAGAAGAAGGTCTGAAACTGGAGTAAGGCCTTGCTAATCCGGCGGCATATCTAGTGGTGGAAGGAATGCGTAGAGCACCATGATGGAGACAAAGTGCTGAGTCCATCAAATCAGTTTGTGCTTTTACGATCTAGCTAGAAATTGAAGAGTTATGAATCCAAATATTTATCGGCGGATCATAGTCTAAACTGATGAAAATATTTAGGAACATTTTGTGGTGTACTAAAGTAAGGTATCAAATGTTTTTGTCTTTGTGTTATGGAATCTCCTTTCCTTTCATGTGAATTATGTACAGGAAAAGATAAAATGTGCTACACATGATCACTAGCAATGGGTGTAACGAATAAGCTGCATTTCCATGCACTTGCTGCTTTTCCCAGAGGGTTTCTTCTCTATGTACATAGTAAAGCATAGAATGGATGCTTTGCTTGTAAGATAGAAGTACCAAGCAAACAGCATTGGAAGTAGTTCTTGCTTCGTATCTAAGAGAAGAATGAACTACTCTGACAGCTTGAACTTAAAATCCCTAAGAAAAGCATCAGTTTCTTCGTCCTTTCTGCAAAGACCGAAATAGATCAAAACTTTTTGATACTCTTCCCAAGTATCAATTACAGCCTTTCAAAGTCCACCTTTTGCAAATCACCTATCAATTACATTCTACCAATATCCTTTGTACTCTACATTTACACCTAGGTTCCTTCACATGTTACAAGCTTATAGTTCATCTGAAACACAGCCTTCAACGGAACAGTCATGGTGAACCTTAAGATGACAACTAAATACGGTGCAATGGCCTCAGCTGTCTTGGCCAGTATCTTGGTTGCAGGGGTTTATTTTGTTCGCGAACGTTCTTGGAGGAGGAAGGAAGATCCCCCAAAATTCATGAGGTCTATGTCCATGGCTGTCCTCCATGGAGGGAAGCTGGCCTTGAAGAGATTGCTAGAATACCATGAAGCTCGAGCAGACAAAGATGCATTATATCAAGCTGAATGTGACTTGAAGGCTCACCTTTTTACTAAGAAACGCCCTGATTACAAGAAGCTGCGGGTTAGGCATCTCATCGTATATATTGTCCATATAATGACATTTCATTTTCTTTTCTTCTTCTGTACTGTACTGTCAACTTGAAAGCTTTCATTGATCCTAAATTTAAGATCTTCTAATAGAGAACGTATGCTAGTGCTTTGTGGCCAGTTGGTTAGCTGGCTGTAACTAACGCTAGAGCCTAGAGGTCATAGATTCAAATGTTATTGGCGCAAGATAAGTGAGAGTTTAGGGTGGGAGGGGTGTGGTAAAGATAACTCTGTCGATCACGATCTGGGATCGATGCTACAATATCATCATTACTATTTACTTCTATATTGTGATTAATAAGAATCATGTATAAATAGATGGTCGTGCATGATCATATCACTGTTCATAACATGTCAAAGATCCTTTTGTTTGCTCGAGAGTATAGGTGATTGTTGCAAGGCTTGAGATGAGTGGAAAAGAAGCCGAGGCAGTGGGGATATTAGAGCAAGCAAGAACAAAGGCGAGAAATGAGGAAAAATGGCATGAAGTATATGAAACTGAGATGTTACTAGTGGAAATGCTTATATACAAGGTATTCAAGTACTCCAATTAACTGAGAAATTTGATAATTCGATTTTCTAATCAGCTTTAGGAATAAATACAAAAACATTCTCGAGGTTCTAATGCAGTCTTCTTCTGTTCCCCTCCTGCAGGGTGATTACGAGAAGGCGCTCAAATACGATTGCTTGAGTCATTTTGAAATCTCGGATGCAAGGCGGCCACTCTACAAGGTACGAAAACTTTTTCCCTCGTACTTCCTGAGCAGCCAGTCAAACAAGAAATGGAATAGCATGATCACATTTTCTTGAAATTATTGGCAGGCTATCATTTACATTATGTCGTCAAACCATGCCAGGGAAAAAATTATAGACGAGTGGAAACAATTTCACGACCTAAATCAGGCATTCCACTGTGAACCTTTGGAAGACGAGAGCTTGATAGAAGCTCAACTCCATAAACTCATTACAGACTTTAACGAGTTTGAGAAGGTCGTCAAGGTACTCAAAGAAGATATAATAGAGGCGCAAGCAAAGAGAAAGAAATGAGAATGAAACTGAAAAATCTTAGAATGAGATGGAGTGTCAACTAAGACTGAACTTGATGTATTCAAAATAAGAACAAAGTGAGCTATGTTTTAGGAATGAATGTTCCATCATGCTCAATATAGTTGTACATATAATCATGTGATTCATGTCATATACTCAATTACTCATTGAATTAGGTAGGTATCTATCTATTCTCTTTTCAAAGTGGCATACCAACTTATCAATACTTTTCTTTGGTGCATAAACTAAAACCATAATAAGTGTGCAGATCACACCTGCCATTATGCATTGATTCTCAAATCAAGATTACTTTGTTTGAGGAGGAACTCGATTAGTATTTGTTATTAAGCAAGAACATTTTTATCTTTCACCTTTGAATTCTTCATGATTCCCCTCCCATTTCTCCCAAGCTTCTGAGGTCATAATCGTTGCAGCACTAAAGAATAAAGATGTTACAATAAAAATGGAATTAGGCTTACATTTGAAGTTAGCAAGGCTCTTTTATTGATTACCCTTCATAGCAAAGTAGGATTTGGAATCAAATGCCACTTCACTTTTGAAGAGTAGGAGTTCAAGTATCTCTGAAAATAGAACAAATGTTTGAACATTGGTACTTCATCGATGAACGGTGCAGCTTTCGCAAAATCTGCTCGTTGACGTTCGACTTAAGTATGCTTCCTGTGTCATTTCATCAACCAAAAGAGAAGAAAACAGTGTATGCCAAGATGACATGAGTTGTATGTACGTATGTGCAAAGTACTAAACTTGGTGACCTAACTAGATAGCAAGCTAGCTCTGCCGTTCCTGCATATGTGGTTATGATAATTAGTGGTGCTGGTGGAAGAATTGAACCAGATCACGAACTCTGCTATTGATAAAGACCGCAAAGAGAATCAGATCCACCAGCTTCTTCTTTGTATTCATCTATTTCATGGATCAAACTTGTTATAAATTGTTTACCTGTTCTATATGTTTAATTTTAACACATGAATTCGGTGAGACTTTTACGTACCATTATTATTTTTTTTTGGCAATCGAAATTTTATTGAATAAAGAAGATATAATCTAAGAATGGGACATAAAGCCAAAACCTCTTAGAAAAAAGAAATAAACTTTTACATACCATTATTATTCTTTTCTCTTTTTGCCTTTTGATATCTCTGCTTTCAGCCAGAAAACATGATTCAATGTAGCACTTGCTAAGCTAAGTCATATTTCTTAACTTGTTCTCAAAATAAGTAAATGACATTGCTCTTAAGATGTCACATCATTTGAAAATTATCTTTAATTCGCCACTCATTTTGGTGCAGTAAAATTTCTGAAATTTGATTAGGAAATTTACTAGTGAGCCTAGTAATTTACATTTACAAATAAACAGGGGCAAAACTAGGAAAACAGTTTAAAAAAATGTGTGCGGATTATGAATAGAATAAAGAGACGGAAGAAGGCGAGCATTCTTAAGAAACGTGTTATGGGGAAAGTAACGTCCACTCCTCTGCTCTTTCAATCAAAGCTGGTCTGTTTCTCTCTGCTCTACCTCTTCACCTCTCTGTTTCTAGCTCTATACACCTCTCTCTCCCAATCCAAATGCCTCTTCAGATCTTCACCTTTCGATCCAATTCAGACCCCTCTCTTCTCCTACCCTCCCAATTATGGAGAACACAAGTATGCTATCCCAACCCAACGTAAAACTTGCTCCTCCCGTGTCTATTTCTCAGGTACCCTCCTCTTTTATTTCTCTGCTTCAATTTTGAAATTTGGTGATTTTATCTATTGATTTTCGTATATGGGTTTTGGTTTTTGTTGTCAGATTATTGGAAAGTCTTGAAGGAGATCCAGAATTTGTGCAAGACTTCTTCGTGGAACTCGTCAGTTTTGAGGTATAAGCAGGGAAAGTCTGAGACTTTTGGAGGGAATTTCAGTACCCAAAATAGGATTTCTTATTTTGTTCATTACAATGAGAGCACTGAAGTCCCTTGTGGGTTCCTGAAGAAATTTCCAGTTAATGACTCTGGTTAGTTTGATTGGTATCCAAGCAAGTTCTGTTATAAAAGTCTCAATTCTTTTTTTTTTTGTGCCTTTTTGGATTAAGCACAATTTAGGACTAGGAGTCTAAGACTGTTGTTTATGTGTAATACAGATAGAACTGCGATGGAAGAGTGTAAAGGACTAGTAGTAGTCTCGGCTATATTCAATGATCATGATAAAATTCGACAACCAAAGGGGATTGGATCGAAAACCCTTGAGAATGTATGTTTCTTTATGTTTATAGATGAGATAACCCTCAAAGGATTTTACAAGCATCATTTGATTCCAGAAAAATCCGAAAACTATAAGATTGGCGCATGGAGGGTTGTCAAGGTTATGAGCAAGGGATTGTATGAGAATCCGGCAATGAATGGTGTGATACCAAAGTATTTAGTTCATAGACTTTTCCCAAACGCCAAATTCAGCATTTGGGTGGATGCAAAAATGCAGCTGATGGTTGATCCATTACTTTTGATTCATACACTAGTTGTGAATGAGAACGCCGACATGGCGATTTCAAGGCATCCTTACTATGTTCATACTATGGAAGAAGCAATGGCGACGGCGAGGTGGAAGAAATGGTGGGACGTTGATGGATTGAAGAGCCAAATGGAGACTTACTGTGAGAATGGTTTGCGCCCTTGGAATCCTGATAAGCTTCCATATCCCTCAGGTACTACTGCAGAACTACTTTTGGCACTAGAAGTTGTGAGCTCTTTTATATAGAGTTGGGTGCCAACCACATTTTGGTGTTCTCTGTTTAGAAGCCAACTTAGTTTTTATCAAAAATTTCTTAAAGCCAAGTTGTTGTTGATAAAAGATTGCTATGATCCAGGTGCTTGTTTTAGTTTTGATGTTTAGTGAGGAAGCTCTTATTTGAGTAAGGAGAGAAAGCTCAAGCCTGAGAAGTGAGAAATCTGAGATAATAGGTAGTAGTAACACTGAATTTGCCGGTTATATAAGAAAATTGGGTATTTCTTGTTTCATTTTTTTCTTGTGAGAGATGAAATGTGGTCATTTTCTTCTGCTTGTATCGGTTTCAAATTGTAAACACGAGGGAAATTTGTGTTCATGAGGTAGGTGCAGAAGTTGAAAGAAATGTGCTATCCAATGTGGTCCGGATATTATAATTAATAAGGTTGGCCCTATTGAAGCTACTTGCAGTTCAAGGCGAAGTAACACAGTTTACAATACATAGTAATGTCAGTGTCAAAATGCAGATGCATTTCACGGACATCATTTTGCCTAGTACATATCATTATCCATACAAATTTGCTTCTTTTTTTTTTTTTTTACTCTACAATCTTTTCATACAAATGTTCGCTTTGTACTTGGTACTTGGCAGATGTACCAGATAGTGCTGTGATTCTGAGGAAACATGGCCTGAGGAGCAATCTATTCTCCTGCCTATTGTTTAATGAGATGGAGGCATTCAACCCAAGAGACCAATTAGCCTTTGCATATGTGAGAGACCTCATGAGCCCAAGGCTGAAGCTGAACATGTTTCCAGTTGAAGTGTTTGAGCAAATTGCTGTGGAATATAGGCACAACCTTAAGCCTGGAGTTGAAACCAGTGGAGGTGAATCTAAAGGAGGGCCCCAAACCAAAAACACCAAAAGGGCAGGCAATGATTTGTTGTATGTCAATGGCAGCTGCTGCAGTAAGTGCCAGATGTATCTTTTGGAGATGTGGGGGGAATCCCCTGGTTGATTTTGTCTGCACCAGAAAGAAGATGATAGAGAAAGAATAAAACAGAGAAGGGAGAGGCAGGGAGAGCAGATTACAAAGAAGAGAGTAGAGAATAAAACAAAGGCCATGCAACTACTTTGGAGGCTTTTAACAGATTGAAAGCAACAACACCTACAGTACTGAATGTGATTATTAATGTTTTGGTGGGTGCCACCTAAATCTTTAGAGAAATCATGCAAGGGTCCCTGTACAAAATTTATTAGAGATCAGCTACATGCTGCCGGTATGTTTGAACTCTTGAAGTCATGTTTTAGGAGTGGAGGAGAAAAATGAAATGCAGACGAGATTAGAGAATTTATTTATTTTAAATTGCAGGAAATTACATACAAAGTGTTAATAAGTAGTATCTTTCATTCTGTATATTTACTTTTCTGCTATGATGGATATATTTTGACTTGAGCCTAATCTGAGATGAATACTTTTAATGTGAAATCAGGTCAGATATGTTTATGTACATTACAGTACTGCATTGAGCCTAAAATAAGATATGGGAGGATTAGTACAAGGCAGACAACATCTATTTGTCATATTGGACGGGAATATGTTTGGCAAAAACGTCTGCTAAACATATGAACACATTCGTTTGCTATATATGAACCCAAATATCAATTACTTGGGCATGATTTTCATCCCAAAATTGTAGGCTCTCAAGAGATATCACACTACAAATGAAAAATAAATTTATCTAGTATTAAACTATCGAAGTTATATTGTTTGTGGTAATGAAAAATCAACGCGATCCCAACCAAAATCATCTTGAATATCGAAAAAAAATAAATAGCAAAAACGTTTCCCATCTCCCTCACCTAAACCATTTCAAAAAGTCTTAACTTAGAAAAAGACTACCATTTTCTCATGCATGCAACTCGCATGCAACCAGAAACACTTATCTCTCCACAATTCCATCTCCATTCCCAAATCCTCTAGTCTCTCTCTTTTCCTCTCTATCTATCTATCTCTCTCTCTCTCTCTCTCTCTCTCTCTGATCATCAGCATCCAACAATGTCAGGCCAGAAGCTAATCGCTACCCACAGAGACGGCGCCGAGATCCATCACGGCGAAGACATATGCAAGCAAAAGTCCCACCAGCTCCTCGACAAGATGCATCTGCCGCGAGGCCTCCTCCCCCTAGACGACCTCGTCGAGTTCGGCTACAACCCCACCTCGGGGTTCGTGTGGCTCAAGCAGAAGAAGCGAAAGGAGCACCGCTTCCACGCCGTGGGACGCACGGTTTCATACGACGCCGAGGTCATGGGGTTCGTGGAGGAGCATCGGATGAGGCGCCTCAGCGGGGTCAAGAGTAAGGAGATTCTGATCTGGGTCTCCATTTCTGATATCTATGTGGATCCGAGTACAGATCCTGATAAGATCACGTTCGCCAACGGCTCCGGAATCTCGAGGTCCTTCCCCATCACGGCGTTTCAGCTTGAAGGTGGAGATGGAAGTGGTAGTAATGAGAAAAAGTAAAGGCTTGTGCTTGTGAAATGGTAACATTAGGGTTGTCAAAACCTTTTTTGTTCGATTATTTTGTTATACTATGTAATGTAAACCTGAACTCATGTCTACAGAAGTGCCCCCTATATATATATGCACCGGCCATGTTTACAAAACGTTTCTCTAGCTACTATCTTTTTCATTGTAACCTGGCCTCGAGCATTGCGGTGGAAACTCTGAGACCGCTGGATCGAGAGTTTCAAGTTGAAATATGGCTATTTGTCTTACTTGAATGGATGTGCAATTAAAAATATGGAGATCCTTCTTAGATCAGAAGGACTAATTCGATCTTCTATGATGTTGTCCAGTATCTGCAAAGAGTACGTATTTATCAAAAGATTAGTTATAAAGTTGCAAGCAAAATGGAAGGTCTGCCTTGGGATGAAGAACACTGAAAGCATCGACTCCATAACTTGAAAAACAGATAAATGGTGTGACGAATGGATACATGGAGTGGTGCAAGGTTTTGGGCTTGGTACTGCCATTGGACTCGTTTGGGCTGGAATAAGAGTTCAGCTTGTTAAATAAGCTCTAGATTTTGTTTTGTTTTACTTCCGTCGTTTAGTTAAATTGCGCCTCAGGCGAGCAATAAGCTCCTACATTAGTTTTGTAGGATTGAATGAGGTTTGTGCCGGTGTTGGCACTCATCGTGCTTTGTATGTTTAAAATTGGCGACGAGTCCCTTACTTCGTCAAACAGTCGTTGCCGTGAAACCCAATTAACACCTTTCGATAAACAAAATCACCAATTGTATCTGCAACATTCAAACTTGTTGCCGTAACAAATACTAGTAAACAACTTGGGAATTTGAAGTAATACATGATCATTGTCCTAGTTTGTGCTTCAATATTATAGTGCTTCTCATCAATAGAAACTGTCATAATTAATTTTTGGTAGACATACCAGTGGGATATCAAGAACATTCAGACAAATTTGGTTGTGGCCTGTGGGTGTTGTTAGTCCTTTTAACCCAAAAGAAAGGGTTGTGCAGGCTTGCCAGCAATTTTGACAGCAAAGGGGAACACCAACATCAACATACTTCACAACTCCATAGCCTTTACCCAATTGAGCAGAGCATGGTTCTTGATAAATTTGCTCACCACAGTGTTGCCACTCAAAGTCTCAAACCATCACTCGACCTCTTTGATTGTATTTCAACCTGATTATTATTATCATAATTGTAGAAACAGATTTTCATTAAATCATTATCGATATAACCTTTACATTATATATGCACTACAACAATAATCTTGTTGTTATAATCTTGCTACTATAAATCTACGATTACGACTCTACATCTATGATATGCATTGAATGCAAAGATACACAATAAGTGTGAATGAAATCAATTAGGCAAATAACAAGGAAGAGCATGATAGGAGGAGAAGAATTATTAACTCTAACAATAATCATATTAATCATAATTATCAGATATAATCATAATTGCCACATTCATATTCATCCAATAACTGGTTGATCTGCATGAGTTTACAGACTTCTACGGTTCTACCTACTCCTACTCAAATCCGAGCTAAAACCCTTTACACAATAGAAAGAAGAAGGCTACACTACACCAATCCATCTTCCTATCCCAGAATTTGAAATTCCCCCCAAATTCATATTGACCTGCGTTGACCCCTTTCTACCCAAAATTTCCGAAAAGCCCGAAATGCGAAAAACTCGAAAATGACATGAAAAAGAAAGAAAAAAAATGAAATAAATAAGAAGAGTCTGGAAAATGCTGGAAGACCTACTCCTCCTCCAAGAAACGCTTCACAATCTTCACGCTTGGCCCAACCACCTCTTCCTCCCAAATCTCCGACCACCTCTTCCCGCCGCTATCCTCGTCATCATCTGACGTCGTCCCCATCGCCTTAAACGCCTCCGTCGCGTCCAGCCTCTTCAGATCCCACCCTGCTTTCCTCAGCCTCCCAATCTTTCCCATCTGCCTCTTCGCCATCTGCCACGTGTTCTTTTGTGTGTTCCTCACCGCCTCCTTGTATGCTCCTCGCCGCACCTCCTCCTCCTCCGCCGCATACTCCTTAAAATAACGGCTGAACTCTGCCACTCCGATCGACTTACTCAGACCGGTCTGAACCGCCCGGTTTTGGCCGTGAAACTCGGCCAGCTCGCGAAACATGCCCGAGTCGAGCATCTCCTCCACTCGCCGCGACAAGTACGGCGCCAAAGTCTGAAACGCCACGTCGAGCCAGAGAAAGCAGCAGTCGTACCGGAGCTCCGACGACGCCGCCACCTCGCCGTCAAAGACGTCGACGTCCGGTTCGAACCGGTCGACGAGGAGTGCGTGGATGAACGAGTTGGACCCGCCGACGAGCACCGGGACTTTTCCCCGGGAGAGAACATCAGACACCACATGCGCCGCGAGACGGCGGAACTCGGCGGAGGAGACGTCGCCGTGGCGGGAGTCGAGGTCGCCGAGAAGGTGGTGCGGGACGAGGCGTCGTTCGGCGTCGGTGACCTTGTTGGTGGTGACGTCGAGGCCCTTGTAGAGCTGCATCTTGTCGGCGTTGATGACCTCGAAGGTGTCCGGAGGGAACCGCGCGGCGAGGTTGATGGAGAGGCGTGACTTGCCGGTGCCGGTGGCGCCCATGACGACGATGAGCTTCTCCATCAATTTTGAGGGTTTGAGAAAACGGCGAGGAATGAAGGGAGTGTGTGTTTTATGTGTGAGGAGGCCTGAGCTGGGAAATAGCTGTGTTGGTGGGACTCAAGCAGTGGCGTAGCCACAGTGGGGCGAGAGGGTTCAATTGAACCCTCTGACATTCATGCCAAAGGCTGCTAAGCTGTGAAGGCTGGGGCAATATATATACACTTCAAGACAATATTTGGGCTTTTTGATAGTTGTTTTTATATTAATTATTGCCTAGATCTTTCCAAGTCTTGTTTAATTTAATTTGGGCAAGTTTCCACCCATGCGACAAATATCCCATGATTTTTATCATTTTTTAAATACATATATTCCTAATCAATGTGGAGAGAAGTTTTCTCCTATACAGATTTATTAGTCACCCATGTCTTTTTTACTCCAATTAATTCATAATTCACAATTTACTTACGTTTACAATTTATTTGTGTTCTATCATTCTCTCTAAACCGTTCTTAGCGTAATTTTTTTTTTAAGTAGCGTAATTTTGTTTTGAAAAATTTTAAATACACACCCCTAATCTCTTAATACACACCTCTATTATTTTATGTTTCTAATAAGATTTTATAAGTAACCTAAATGACCAAAACAAACATATATTATTAAAAAAAAAAATCACGATAGAAGTATTCTTTTCAACATCTTCTACCCTAAAATCGTCGAAAACACGTCTTCTCTCCTAACCCCAACTTTTCTCCATAATTCATTTGGGTTGTCTTTTTTCTTTTTCTTTTTTTCTTTTTTTACTATATCAGCTTTAGTTTGATCTTGCAGATCATATTGTCATGTACTGCATCTTTATCATGACATGTTTTATCGAATAACTAACTATCTATGTTTAATAGCTACTGTACTTCTGCAGTTCTACTAGCTTGTGAATTTTGAAAACTTGTATTGGTGATTTAGAGTAGCTTGTGAATCTTGAAAACTTGTATTGGTGATTTAGAGTTCAGATATAACAATAATTATTTGATTATAAATTGAACAATTATAAATTATAAATTGAAAAATTTCTAGCAAAAATTAGATGAAATAATATGTAAAAAGTGGTACCAAATAGTATATATATTGATTATATTAAATAATAGAATATTTCATAAATTAATGACATTTTAGGTAGTTTGGGATGTGTATTAAGTATAATACTAAAATAAAAAACTAAATAGGTGGTGTATTAAGTAAGGGGTGTGTATTAAGATATTAGGGGTGTGTATTTAAAATTTCTCTTTTGTTTTTAGTTCTTCTCAAATTTTCTCCCTACAAAAAAATCAAAACCTTCATAATGCAATACGTAATTGGAAATATGAAAGTTTTTCTTGAAAAATATTATAAAAGATGACATTTCAAGTATTGATGTAATAATTTCACACACTTTTATATTATTTAATAAAGATTATTCATTTTAGTATTCTTGTTTAAACATTAACCCTTCTGGTGATCGTTTCTAGCTAGTTACTGGGTGGGAGAGTGAGGAGCAGTGGCGGAGCCGATGAAGGACAGTGGGGCCTGTGCCCCCAGTGAAATATTGAATTTCATTGGTTAATTTTCTTTGTGCCCCCACAACGATTCATCTTCTTCTACTTCTGATGGAAGTGAATCACCTGTTCCGAAAAAACCAGTGCCAACCCTGTGTCACAAATAATATTTTGACATCTGGCCACCAACATTAAGAACACTGTTAATACTTAAAGAGTGCTAGCAAAAAACAAAAAAAAAACACCTTTGAGAACCTATCGAAAACCCAAAAATTGTGATTATACACAGCCCTTTTTTTCCTTGCTTGCCCAGCCTTCTCTTTGTTGTTCTTCAGATCAAGACTCATTTGTTCTTCTTCTTCTGAAATCAAGTTCAACTTTACCCAAAAATTCAAAGTTTTCCAAATCTGCAGCCTTCAAACCCACTTTCATAACCTATAGATCTGGAAATCCAGCCCTCACCACATCTCATAAGAATAATTGATAAACAAAATCAAATTGCAACAACAAACAAATCTCAATTACTCTCAAGATTTGCGACACCGATCATCAAGTTCACAATTCCCAATTGCAACAACAAAATCCCAATCTCCTTGGCCTGCACAATCAGCTGCGATTTTCATATCCTCTTTTTGAAAACTACAACTCTTTTTGGTCTGCCTCTCCTCTCCTCTTCTTGAAATGCAGCGTTTCACACCCATATAGAGAACCCCAAAACAAGAGGAATTGGGATATGAAATAAGATCAACCCAGAAAAGAGAAAAGTGAGAAAGTTCAATTGCCTTCCTGTTTTTGCTGGTTTTTTTTTTGTACTCTTCCGCAAACTAAACGGTGTTACTAAACTGTGAGTTAGTGGCCAGATGTCAAAATTCTATTTGTGGCACAGGGTTGGCACTGGGGTTTTTTGCAACAGGTGATTTACTTCCACTTCTGATCGGGAGGACGCCTAGTTTCTTTTCTACAGTTATATTTCTTGTATATTTAGGCCTTTAGCTTTTTAGATTGGGCTTTTAGACTGTCTCTCAATTTCCACAAAAAATTCTGGGTCTGCAAACTTCAATTTTGTACACACAAGTTAGCCACAGGTAATGCTTATAGTTGTGCGTGTATATATATATGTTCGTAAAATTTAGACGCAAAAATTTTTTTTGCCCCTATTGATATATTTTTCTGGCTCCGTCACTGGTGAGGAGTAGTAGTGGTGGGAGACATATGTAGCAGAGTTAAGAGTGCTACCACTGCTACGTAGCTCTGGTCTGTGCTGTGCTGCGCTGCAGTTTTCGTACCCTAATATGAGAGACGCAGGCCAATACGCGCGAAATGGGGTGCGTCGTTGTTTTGTCGTGGGGTAGAGTGCAAGTCTATCGTCGTCTTATACCCATGCCTGTATGGGCTTGTGTATCAAGTTTTAGTTCATTGTCGTGGGGAGTACAAGTATCGGGATTAAACTGTCGAAACAAAAATGGCAAAGCAGGAATCTATAGACTTGTTGGAAAAGAAAAGGCTCATGTTTAGTGCGCTAGGTTCGATTAAAGACGTGAAAGTTTGGGAATGCATGGCATGGATGAAAAAAGCTGAAAGTGATTTTGCTCAAAGAATGGGGGAGAGGAAGGGCTTAGTTGATTGGTTGTTGGACTCCAATATACTGATTTGCATTGGTTGTTGATTATATTCTCGGTTTTGTTGATTGATTCATCTTGGGGACTGCAAAAAAGGCTCTGGGTGTTCAATCATCTATTGAAGAGACGTAGTCGATGATACTGAGTGGTGAGCAGATGGTGAGGTCATCAATGGAGTGTTGCATAACAATTATTATTATTATTATTATTTATCAGTCAAGCTTGAAGAGACAGATTTGCCCTTGAAATTATGACGGAAGCAACAAAATCTAACAGAGTAGATGACGACATGTATCTAAATTGGTTCGGGTTTAATAACTCATGTACATATACCATAGTTTCAGAAGTTGAGTAAGCTTAATTCCTAGCGAGGAAAAGTTCATGTATTATTCTTAATTTTTTTTATTTTTTTTAAAATTGATATTAGTGAACTAACGTATTAAAAGGGTATACTAAAGCTGGCTGGCGGTTCCTGGGTGGTACTGGTGGGGTTGGTGCTCATTCCTTTGGGTGCCCTTAAACCATCTCCACCCCTTGGTCTAAAATCTATAATAGGTTTGGGTTTTGTGAAATTTAATCTTCAACTTATTATTTAAGTTGAGTTAAAATAGGATTTATCTAAACTGTGTCATATTTTGATTCAACCAAATAGGACCAAAACCTATAATTAATGAGTTAATGGGTGTGGGCTGGTGTCATAGTTTATTAATATAAAACAATTAATGATTAAAATATGTTTGGGTTTTACTCCATTTAAGATTAAATAATAATATAAAAATCAAAATAGGTTTAAGTCTTGATTTCATGGGTTAGAAATGTAAAATTTATATGAATATTTTTAGGTTTGGTTGGCCTAAAATTTAAATTTAAGTTTAGGTTACAGACCAATAATCGGAGATACCCATGAATAGCGTTGAGCTGCTTTTTGAGCTTAGGCCCTGCAGGGCTTTTGTTTTGGGATGCTTTGCTGGGTTTTAGCTAGAGTTTGCATTTTCATTTTTAATTTTATATTTTATATAGTCATAATGAATGGGGGTGCTGGTGACCTCTTTCCCTTTTTTGGGTAACGGTGTCGCCAGTTAGTCCCTTCTTTCTGTGTCTTTGAATTCTCATGGTGGTGATCTTGAAGTAGCTTAAGGCGAGAAGAGAAGAAGGGTCTGAAGATGGTGGTGACAAGAGAATCCATCGGAAGAGAATTTGATTGAGAGAGGGAATTAAAGAATGGATGAGAAAATGACTTTTGAGTTAAAGAGGAAACATCCTAGCTGTTGATTAAGATTGGACGGTCATGATACACTTATTAGACAATATTAGGTAATATATATATTTTTTGATCAAAATGTCATTCTATTTAAATCAAAGCAAGCAAGTACAAAGACGACGTACGTACCCCTATGAGGTCGTCAGTAAACATCGTCTTGCAGAATTGCAAGTCATATACTAGTTGAAACATAAGCTATGAAATCTCAAGTACACCCATTTTGTAGCGATTAAGCATGATTTTACAAGTAAACTAGGATCCGCATAAAATTATCAAATATCCTACGAATGCAAACTAATTTACGTGGACCAAACTAAATTTAAACTAGGGGCCCAAATCTAATTTCAGTCGCCAAAACCCATTCAAAGGAACCCTAGCTGATCCAACCCAGGCCCAAACGAGCCCAATTGATAGATGAGCCAAGAGAGAAACCCTAAAAGCCACCACCTCTCCGCCGACGTCATCATCACCAAACACGAGCAACGCGGTTGACACCAATCCCGGACTCAGATCTGCATCACCATCGCCAACTCCGTCCACAACACCACCACTCTCTCCAACAACACAGAGAGGACGAGAACCACCGAATCCTGATCTCCACTTGGTCGTAAGGCCCCAAGATGCCTTCAAGATGATCAACAGCACCCCAACACCTCCATTGACCAGAATTTCCCTGCCGGGATCTCGGTCCCTGACGACTGCTCCACCTGTTGCCGGCAAGAGCCCCGTCGCAGCCTTGATGAAGACCACCATCAGAGGTTTGGATCGACCTTGAAAGAAGACCCAAACCAAACAAAATCCCAAGGAGCAGTGTCGAATCGAATCGTCATCGCCGCCGAATAAGGGAGAAGAAAGAGAAGTACTATGTTCCTTTCAACTCCAAATTGCAGAGCCACTACGTGGCTGAGAGGCCTCTCTGTCGAGAGTCAGGGGAAGTGCAGAGCCACCGCCGCCATACAAGGTGGGCAGCGACTCTAGGGTACAACGTGAGAGAAGAGAGAGCATTTTTTAGGTTTCACATAGATTGCGACTAATTTTGATAATATTAGGCAATATTAGCAAAGAATTATTAGCAGTCCCAAACAATCAAGCATAGAACAATAAGCATAGAAATCAAGCACGTTCAGACCAAAAGAGATTAAAACAATAAACCTTAAACGCCACAAGATATGTATGCTTGCAAACTCAAAGCCAAGATCTCCACAATACTCAACTTAATAACAAATCCACCCAACCGGTTAATATGTATGAAAGCAAACTAAGAATTATATAGTTACGCCATTGTAATTTTGGAAGTCGTTTACCCATTTGGTTGCCATCTTAGTCATTCTTTCATCCAATATTCCAATTCAAGCAGACTCTGCATTCTGGCTCCAACTTCTGAACTTCTAGGTCGATGTGCAGGTGTGGTCTTTAAAGGCTGGACTTGAATCGAAGGCTGGACTTGCTTGAAAAATTGGCAAAAAATCAGAGCAGATATTACAGTACCCGCGTGCTTCCTCACCATGGCAACCCAAAATTGCCGCCAAGCATGAAATTTCGACTGTGGCTTTACGCACAAGGGGCACGAGCGTCTTATCTCCGATGGCCACTTAAGTAAGCAGTGTTCATGATAACAGTGCAAGCAGGGCAAGCGAGTAAGTTGTTGAACAGCACTGTCAGATTCGTAAAAGCCCTCCATGCACAAAACACATGAACGGGTTGTCTTGTATTCTGTAGCTCCGGAGCTATCAAGTCCCACTTTCTTTAAACTCTCCTCAGCGAATGTAGGATTGAGCTCTGTCGCTTCATAACCGAAGCTACTCACTGTGCGCAACCGCAGATTGAAGCTGCGTACGGCGACGATGATAGACAACTTGGGGGCAGCTCCATCAACCGCTTGAAACAATTGTGCAATAATAGCCGGCTGCTGAGGTTTTGGCACATTCCAATCCTCTAGAACCTCTGTGAAAAGCTCAGTGTGCTTCTTCCTTGTCGGCAGGTGCCTGAGAGATGAGAGGCTGATCCAAAAGTGAGATTCTGTCCAGATGGAAGATTCTTCATAAGTAACATCTCTTGCAACTGGAAATTCTTCATAGGCGTCTCCATCCATCCAACCACTCCCGGTAAGCTTGTAGAGCTGCAATCTGATCAGAACCATTCCCCTTCGGGTTTCATCCAAGAATTCAATCGACTTCTCCAGCCGCGCCTCACTAAGAAAGTGGCGACGTCTCTCGGTACACATTGTTGAGATCAGCTAACTAGCATTTTTTTTATTTAGAAGATCAATAATCCGTAGTAATCCATCAGTTCCTAACTATTGAATCGGTTCATATACATATAAAATTCAATTTGTGAATGATCGAGATAAATAAAGCAAGTATGAGCAGATGAATGAAACAAAAAACAAAACCCTAAACCCTAGATATATTGTGCGCTAGTTAAAGAACATGAAGCAAAATATTCCCCATATTGGAGGTCAGTGCAGTATACTTAGGCCATCTCCAGTAATAGAGGCTATAGAGCCAAATCCTAAATTTTGGCCTTATTTTGATCTCCAACAAGAACTCAGAAGAGGGCCAAAGGGTCATAAAAGGGTCAAACATAGCTCTTTGGCTAGCCCGGGCCAAACCAAATTGTGGTCCCAAATGAAATTAAAAAAACTAAAAATATGTATGTTGGTTGATTGATGAAATTATATGGTACTTACCCGTATGTGATACAAAGTGACAACATATTTGTATTTAAAGTTACCCGTATGTGATACAATGTGACAATATATTTGTATTTAAAGTGAAAAATATTAAAAAGTATAATGTGAAATCATAAAATATTCAAAAGAGCTAAAATTTGACCCTCTCTTATTAGAGATCATTTAGAAGTCTATAAATAAAAAATAATATTTTTGAATATAGCCCTCTCCTGCTGGAGATGGCCTTACAAGCTGAGAGGTCGTGTACCCGTGAAGCTGCTGTCTTCTTCAAAATGACAAGGAGAAGGGACCAACAGTTTGTAAGGGTTTTTGTTTTGGGGAGGGGAGAAGGGGTGAAAGCAGCCTTGGTTGAGCTTAATTTACTGGTCGAGCTTAATTTACTTTATAGATGATTGTAAGGAGGTTTTGTTCATTAGGAGTTGTTACTTGTTAGGGAAAGGTTTTGCTCTACCACTGAAAGGTAAGTAATTTTTTTTTTTTTGAGTAAAAAAGGTAAGTAATTAACTTCGAGAATATGGAATATATAAGTATTCTTCTTCTGCAAGTAATCAATAATTAACTTCTGTCTAGGATGATCTTGCTACAATTAGATGTTATTAGAGATAGGCTGAGGGTAACCCTTCATTTGCTACAGTAAAAAACTCGGTTCTACAGGTGTTCAAATGGCAGAAGCTACAGCTCTTGTCAGTTTTGTTCTATAATAATACAATTACCTAAATATTTCTGTGGAGGGTGATTCGATGATCTTAATTGACTATATTCAGGGCAGGATAGATATTCCTTGAAAAGTTCAGACTCTTGTGGTTGATATCAAAACAATGGCCGGACAATTCTCGAACAATTCCCACCATCTGTTCTGGACATATTTTTAGAGAAGTGGATTTTGTAGCCTACCACTTAGCATCCTGGGGTCATAATTCCTAGTACTCGTCTTTGAATTCTTTGTCTTCCCTTATCTGTGTCTCCAACATTCCATCTGTTCTTGAGGTTTCGTTTTGTAATTTCTTTTTCTTCATCATAAAAAAGAAAAGAAAACAAAGTGTTGCGTACAAGTAGTTGTAATTTGAAGCAGAATAGGTGAATAGATCTTGTTGCTCCAACCCTGTTCAATTTCCTCCAGGTAGTTCTTATTTCTTGCCAATTCCTCCAATATTGAAGATGGCTTCTGACTTGATCAAAAGTTATAGAAATGACGCGGAGATTTACCAAGGTGAAGCTCTATGCAAGCAGAAGTTCCATGAACTTTGGGAAGAGTTCTGTCTTCCCAAAGGCGTCCTGCGATCAGATATTGAGGAGATGGGGCACCACCGACCTTCCGGCTTCGTTTGGCTGAAGCAGAAGAAGAAGAAGGAGCACAAGTTCAAGAGCATTGACAAGACTATCGTCTATGGTACTGAGCTCACAATGTTTGTTGAGAAAGGTAGGATCAAGAAACTCACCGGTTGTGACAACAAGGAAATGTGCTTCCGGATCTCTGTTTCTGAAATCTACTTCAAAGATCTTGCTCTAGAGAAGCTTTGCTTTAAAACTTCCACCGGCCTGTCAGGAACATACCTCGCTTCAGATTTTCAGGACGAGGATGAAACCCAGAAAACCAAGCACTGAAGTCTGTAGTTCTGTACCACTCAAGGATTCAGAGAAATCTAAGCATTAAATATACTTATAATAAGGTTGCATGGAGAAATGCTACATATGAATATCAAGGTTGTCTTAGATTAGAGAATTCTCTATGATTTTTGAAGCATTAAAGTTGGTTGTAGTGTAATACTGTAATCATTTATCTTCCATATAAATGCCAAAATTGCAACAGCAAATATTCAAAAAGCTTACTTGAGAGTTGAGACTCCTTTTTTGATCATTTGAATCGTATGATCCATAGAATTAACTCCAGTATCTTCACTCGTGTCCTCTATCGGACCCCCGAAACCAGATAAATGCCTTCAATCATTGAAATGATTTCTTGCTAAGCAAAAAAGTGGTCAAGGGCAGACTATTCGAAGAAATGTTTTATCGAACCATTGGCCAGCTATTCATATGTAACATTCAAATCCCAAATCAAGGCCATTCTTTCTGAGTCCAGCTACAGCTACAAGCAACTAGACACCGAAAGAAGTATATAATGCTTAGCTCACAGACCATTCATGGAAGCAGACAATGGCTATTAGCATTTGAGCAGGTCTCTGCCTAGTCTACAATTTAAGGAAGTTTCATATTCCACTCTGATAGATTTCATCATGTCCTGCAGATTTCCACGCCATCATGTTTTTGTTTCCTTTTCTCCTTTAGCAGATAGTTCCGAACCCCAACGGATTTGAAATGCCACAGAAGTTCAGATATCTCATCTTGAGGCAAACTCAAACCATCTTTTTTAATTGATCTATGTAAGGCACAGAAGAACTTTGGGTCTTCAAGTCTGATGTAGTCTCGTAAGAGCCGCTCATGATCTGGAACCCAATTCCTAGGAAATGGTGAGTAATCACAAGATGGGATCGAAGACATATGAGAGAACCGAACACCTTCAATTGCATCAACAAGTCCCATCCTTAAAAGATCAGAATATTCAGGTGCAGAGTTGTTACTGCTCTCCCTCAGCGGACGACTGAGATCACGGGTAGCTATACTATACACTTTGGCCCTCGATTTCAATCTATACCTAGCAGCATACAGTTTAGCCAAAGAGCTGCGAATGACATAAGCACAAAAACCAACAACTTTCTTACGATTATCAGCGTATCTGTACCAATCAGCCATAGTCTCCAATAACTTATTCATCTGGGAGTTGGTATGAGCTTGACTCGAGTAGAGCATTGGAGTGCAGGGCAATGGCTCGGGATCTTTATCACCCTTAACAAATGCAAGCCGCCGGAACTGGCGAATACATTGTTGTAAGCTAGCAGTAACTGAAAGCAAAGTCCCAACACCTTTCTCACTCACAACATTACCTCCAGTGGCTGTGTACCGTAGTGTAGGGTGTATAACCCTCCTGCAAATTATATGGTCCAAAAACTGAATCCCCCTAGTTATGTGTTCAATCTCCAACTTAGAGTTATCCAATCTTATCCCAAATCTTCTCTCACAAAACTCAATGACTTGCTTTCTCATATCCACTGCATCCTCTCTAGGCCCTCGAATACCAATCAAGAAATGACCCCCATACCTAATGTAATCCATTTTCCTCGTTTTCTCATCCCCACTCGCAGGCACAAACTCCGGCCAAGCCGGGTTATGACAACCATCATTAATCGAATTTTTCCATATAGAATCACTCTCAGATGGCCTAAAAAACTCAACTATCTTCTCCTCCATAACTTGATCCAACTCATTCAGACACACATTTGAAAGTAAAGGACTCAAAATTCCACAGTTGCCATAACTAGGTACCTTAGCCGCTTCCTCAGGAGCAAAATTGAAAAACGTCCTGAGCCAATACGGATCCGGTTTCGCTTCCCTCTCATTCAAAATCCTCTTCTTCTTCGAAACCTTCTTCAACTTCTTCTTCCTCGGCCACTGCACTTCACCATCGCCGCATTGCATCCGATTCGGCGCTCTGAGTGCAGATTTCACCAACCCCAGTATCTTCCTATCCGTCACGGCCTGCTCCAAGCAACCCATCACCACATTCCTATCCACATTGTCGAAAACCTCACTCAAATCTCCCTTGAGAAACCACAAGTACCCTGCAAAGTTGCTCCTAATGGTCCGAATCACCGTGTGTGCATTCCTTCCGGGGCGAAAAGCATGCGACTTTTGCGAGAATCGCGCCTCGAAAACCGGCTCAACGATCATCAGCAGCACCTCCTGCACAACCCGGTCCTGGAAACACGGCTCGTCGGAGTCGAGCAAAGCCTGGAGCTTGCGTTTGGAGACGAGCTGGGTACTGGGCTTGGTGTCAATGGGGCTCCGAATGAGCTGGTGGGTCTTGTTGTTCCAGGCGTAGGTTCCTTTAACGACGGCGTTTCGGAGGGAGAGGAGGTCGTGGAGGACGTGGGAGTGGACGGCGTTGCGGGGAGGGAACGTGCCGGTCACGTGGGCGCAGCAGCGCTGGTAGGCGAGGACCCAGAGGTCGAATTTGGAGAGGAAGCCGGTGAGGTTTGGGAAGGTTGTGGTGGGTGGGGAGGAGAAGGCTTTGACCCAGAGACTGGTGCAGATTTCGATTGGGTCTTGCTTGAGGAGGGCGTAGGGGTCTGAAAGGGGAGGGGAAGAAGAAGAGAGTGAGCGGGAGAATGGTGGTGGAGGTCTGGGAAGTTGGGAGGTGCAGACAAGCTGTTCGACGAAAGGTCGCAGTGAAGAGATGAAGCGCGGTAGGGAGAGTGCGGCACCCTTTCCCATATCACTCAAACGTGAATGTTAAGTTTTTGAACCAGTATATATAGCGTATACTAATCTTTTTCACTCTTTGGTTTTTTTTTTTCTTTTCCTCGTATAGATGCTTTGAAGTTCGATCATGGAAAACCAAGCAAGCAACTAATACCCATCTTTGAAGAAAATTTAACTACTGATTTGCAAAGGAGGAGACATAAAAAAAATAGTTTAATCATAATTTGAGCCACTTTTATTATAATAGATAAATGATTACAGTATTACAATTTGGGGTGTGTGGATTTCACTTCCCTTAATTAATTCATCATTCTTGGTAGTATTGTAGCTAGTCCAAAACTAAACTTAAGATAGAGAAAACAAAAGAAAATTTTGAATAACGTTAGTCAATACATGATCAGAGAAATGATATTGAAATGATCGAATGATTGGTTGTCTGTGCTGAAAATTGAAACAATTATCAAGGACTCGAGAAACGAATGTACCAAGGAGTTCGTCTCATCATCAATCTTAAAAGAGTTCTAGATGTAATGCAATCTTATGTTGGTGCCGAATTTAGCACCAATGGATCTACAAGAGTTCTGTGGAAATCTAACGTGAAAAATGGTGGGGTTGTTCCCATATAGTGGGTCTGGTCTATCTTCACCCTTCGATTAGTTTGACTATTAATTTTCATGGTCTTGGTCGTCTCTCTCTATTGACTAAAGACATGTCATGGTGGTTATGTGTCGTGTCTTGGTAGTCCACCGCGTGTGGCTCTAGATATAACATCGATAGTCTTGTACATTCGACTTCCTTGAGTAAGATTGGATTCTTGATCTTGCACACCAGTTCCTATCTTTTGTGAGAGCATGATCATTGTTGTCTAATCCCTTTGTTGGCGTAGCTGATCGTTTAGCCTTGGACTTCATCCGCTTGATGGTGGTCTTCCTACACGTAATGGTGGACTTCCTCCACTTGATGGTGGTGTTCTTGATCCTTTGTTGGGGTGAAACTGATAGTCTGTCTTAGATTTCATTTGGCTGATGTTGATTCACACACTTGCGTGAAATTGATTCTCCTCTCGGACATTCTCCACTTACAGTTTTATCAGATTCATGTGGTTTATGAGTTTAAATAAACCTAATTGAGAGTTGGTATTAATAGTCAATTGATCCATCTTAGTCTTTTGTTAAAGATTAATGTGTGTAGATAATCGATTTATATCTGGGTATCGAAGAACAACTCATTTAACCAACATAAGTACAATTTCCATGAACATGTGCATCTTATATATATAGTGTTTTGTTGGTGAGCCGTGGCTTGGTTGGTTAAAGTGTTTAACTAGACAACTTTGAGGTCATGGGTTCAAACCTCACTGACATATGTAGGGTGTGTGAGTTATTAATAAAACGTTTTTTTTTTATTTTTTTAAAAAAAAAATTAATATATATATATATATATATACATATGAGTGCTTCTAAATGTACCCAACAAATTCCTAAATAGACCCAGCATTTCAATTTTTATCACTTACTTTCCTGTTTTGCCCCTGTATCTATTTACACCCAGCAAATCTTAAAAAAAAAAAAATACACCCAGCACCTCTTGATGTCTCTTTCTCTTCCATTACCAGAATTTTGTTTCATGAACAATACAATGATGATCTGGAGCAAACAATTCATTGAGGAATAATCAACTTGAGCTTACATTCACAAAGAGAATAAGAGGAAGAAACAATGTGAAAGATGCAAGCTAGAGTGTTTGAATTTCGCAACCCAGTATCGACCACAATCTTATTCTGAAGCCTCACTAAATCTGGGTCCATCCCATTGCAACAAAATTTTCAAATGCTTTGTTGAGGAACCCTTATTTCATATATCAGAACCATTAAGGCTATGAGTTTCTGAGAAAAAACCCCAATTTTTTGGGATTGATATCTTCTGCTACTGCTAAGCAAGAGCCAACGCATCTTGGTTTGATTATTGTAATTGCCTCTAGAATTCTCTATGAAAGGACCCAATAAATCGAATGTATGTAATGGAGCCACAAACCCATTAATTGCAGAACCTGAAAGAGAGCGATTTGCTGCTTGATAACGAAATAGAGAGAGAAAATTGCTGTTGGGTGTGTACATAAGGGCAGAATTGGAATTAAATGACAATTTTTCAGTTGTTGAGTCTATTTAAAAGTTTGCCGGGTACATTTAGCAACACCCATATATATAAGCAAAGGTAGTTTTTCACTGTTCACGTGAACAGTGAGCTACCGAATTTACCCTTGTTTATTTTCTTTTATTTCAGTGTTGTCACTCTCAATTTTTTCTTTATTTTCTGCCCCTCTATCTTTTTCTTTATTTCAGTTCTACCCCTCATTCTTCAGTTTTCTAATTTAAGATTTACCCCTCCATTTTTCCTTTTATTTCGGTTTTAACCCTCAATTTTTTCCTTTCTTTCTGTTTTCCTACTCAAGTTTTCTTTTTCTGTTAATGCTATCATTTTACATGGAAAAAAAATTGCATTCTAGAATAAACAACAACAATAACAATGATAATGATAATAATGAGAGAAAATTAAATAATTGGGTGTTGATCAATATCAACTGCGTGCAGTTAGTAAAACAAATATATTATAATTTGAATTTGGATCAAGACTAATTGTTTTAATCATTACATCAACTGTTTCTTTATTTCATTTTAACTATGGAATTTAAAAAAATATTTTCGTCTTGATGAGGTTGATGCTACAGAGCTGATATTGTGACTTCATTTACTCAGAGCAATTGATGTTGAACATGTAAATGTTCACAATGAATTCCCTTTTGCTCCAATTTATGGGTTCAACTTACATATCTAAAAATAATGACAAGTGTTCATGTTTCTTAACTTTTGTATTGTTTGATGTTTAATTTATGACATGTATTGATGGGTGGTTCTTATATATTTGCAATTCTACGAACTTTGGTTGTTGATTATTGTTCATCTTTCTTTCAAAATAAGGAGCTGTTGTATGTGAAAACCGCACAGTAATTGATCGAACTAAGAAAAATTGCACAATAGTTATCAAATTAGCAGAGATCGCACTTCCGCATGCGCACGAGCGCATGTAGGAAGGCTAGTATGTATAAACTATCGGTATATACATACAAGGGAAGTAACTTGAACCCCATATGTACAATTTTTAGGTTTACACGCATCAATATGCACATCGCAAATATCAAGAGGTGCATACCATTCCCATTCCATTCCATGCATACATATATGGAGTGCACGCTACGAAAACAGATCTCAACCCAACTCATGCACCCAAAGTTGGGGCTCCGATGCAAATTCACATGTCTTTCTTCCTATTTTCCGCAATTACCATTAGGCAATCACACGTACTGATCAGGGATGTTTACCAATGCATTGACTTATTTGACTTCAAACCTCATTTCAGAAGAACTAAAGAAACAAATATACCCAAATCTACTGATCCTTTCATCTCAAAGCAACTGATCGACAATTATTAACTACATGACTTGGAATGACATGAAAAGAAAAAACAGAGAGATCGAAACTCTATCCGATTATTTTCATTCATCATGATTTCATAGTGTAGTTTTACTATATATATCTACCATTGGTTATTACATTCGTCTATTACCTGACTAATCGAGAAAATGGCCGGTGTTTACAGTTCTCATACCACCTTTGCGATGAAACAAAAACAAAACCCGGCAAAAGATCCGGCCGAGTTACGCAGAACCCACCAAGAAACTCAAATATAAAGGAAGTACAAAACTAACAGATCACAGTAAATAGTAATTCATTAATCACTGCATGATCGATGAAACCGGTGATCTAGGGTTTAGCGAGGTCGCAGTAGACGACGACGGCGTTGGGGTTTCCGTTGTGGCAAGGCGACGAGCCAGAAGGAGGGACGAAGCCCTTGGGAAGCATGACGGAGAAAGGCCCGTCGTTGTTCTTGAACTTCTTGGTGGTCGGGTTCTTGTATCTGTTTCCGGCACGTTTCTTGTGGTTCTTGGTTAGTCGACGTTGTTGGCGGCCGAGGAGAAACGGCGTCGTGTTCTTGACGTAGAACACTTGGTACTGGTCGGCGGTGGTGGCGGAGGAGGAGGGAGGGGTTTGATCGTTGGATGATGAAGAAGAAGAAGTGGGGAAGGTGAAGAAGAAGAGGAAGGTGAAGAAGAAGAGGAAGAAGTACTTGAGCAAAGTACCCATGAGAGAGAGAGAGAGGAGGGAAGTAGGTTTTGGTTTCTTGTGCAGAAGAGGAAATTTCCAGAGAATTGAATGAGAGCTGTACCGTTATTGATCCCAAGAAGAGGGAGAGAGTGAGCTTAGATTTCTAGAATCATTAGATAGCTAGGGATCGATTTAGTGATTAAGATTGATGCGCCAGGTTAGGGATTGAAATCTCTATTGCGGGCCGGGTTACATTTGAGAAATTAGCAGAGGCCCAGTGGATTTGGACGTACTTAATGGGCAATTAAGGAAAGCTTTATAGAAACCCAAATCGGGTACTTTTAGTTTTGGGGGATTTTTCATTTTTCCTTGAAGTATTTCTTATATTTTTTATTTGTATCTATCGGACATGAATTATTAATCAAATAGTCTAAAACTCGTAAATTTCACATACTCTAGCTAACTTCTAAACGGGTTGCAACAAATGCAATAATAACTCTAGCTAATAGTTTTACCTTTTTACTCTTTTATTATTCATTTTGTAATTATTTTACAAGAAGATTGTGTTGTTTTTGTTGTTTTTAAAGAAATTCGTTTGTGATATCTTGTAAGAAGATTGTGTCGTTTTCACTATTTTGCATATCTATTAAGCTCGAGACTAGATTTCTAAAGTTCAAAATCAACTAAAATAGATGAATTGCCGATCTAGGTATGGTGTTGGGTTTAAAAGCATCTCCAACAGCTTCTTGATTTTTTTGATTTTCTTGATTTTGGGGAATATGAAGCTTTTTTTAGGTCCAACAGCTTCCTCATCTCATTCTTTAAAATAGGGGATGAAGAAGAAAGAGAAGTCTTCATTCCCCAAATTTGTAGCAAAGTTTTTCTTCTCTAAAATTAAATTTTTCACGTGCTCATATAACAATATAATATTTTATTGTTATAATAAAATATATAATGTTTTTTTACTATAATTAATGATGATATATTATATTTTATTATTATATTATATGTCAAAATCTTTAAAATAAGAAGCGGTTGGATTTTGAGCATAATTTTTTTTTGAAGATTTTGGTTTTTATTTTTTTATTTTAGAAAAAAATTGAGAAAACTGTTGAAGACACCTAATAACCAAAACCAAGTTAATTTGATCAAATCATCGTTAAACCAACTTTGTCTGATTAGCTCGTGGAGTTATTACAAGCTTAATTAGGTGCTGAGTCAACAACTCTTCCGTGTCTCACAAAAGTCAAAACCACATTCAACGACGTGCCCAAAACGACGTCGCTCAACAACCGAAAAAGCCCTTCTCACTCTTCACAGGGTCCCCTCCCCTCCACTCCAAACGTCGCGCGATTCCCCCAATCCTCCTCCAACCACTTACATCCTTCCCGCGAATCCAACTCCGCGCCCGAACCCGAAAACCCGAACCCGAAATCCGAAACACTTACTCGCAAATCTCACCGGAATCTGAGCGACGACACATCCCGATCCGAGCTAGAGACGACGGAGCTCCGGCTCAGCAGGCGGCGATCGGATCGCCAATCATGTCGTCCAAGTCTCTACCTTACTCCAACAAAGATATCCTCTACGACAACGCCAAGTTCCGCCACCGCTCCGTCTTCAAGGTCCTCCTTCTCACTCAGATCTCTCTCCTCTCTTTCATTCATCACTCTTAATTTCACTTAATCTTGTTAATTAGCAATCAGTCAATGTTTGATTTAGGTTTTGAAGTGGATGATCAAGCTCATTTTCTAAATGCTCCAGCTCAATTTGATTTTGCTGCTCAAATTTGCTCTGAAATTCATTTCATATAGCTCAATTTAATTTTGCTGCTCAACATTTTGACCTTAACGATCGGAAGCAGCTTATAAGTCAACATTATGAATTAATCGCAGAATTACGAACGAAATCATTGATTTTTAATTTGGCATGTTATCTGTAATGAATTTGTGTATATTGCTGCGCAGGTGATAAATCAGACCTTACTTGCCAGTAAAGTAAAGCATCATTGTACGAGTTGTAGTACAGGAAAGTTTCTAGCGTTGCTAATGATATTCGGTATAGCGTGTCTTTTGCTGACACATACAAGTTCCACTGGTTCTGTTTCGTATGGTGTAGTGAATGGTAGTAGGAATGATACATATGAGCACAATATAAGCGGTGGCATTAGGTTCGGGAATCTTTTGAGACGTGCTCCGAGGCTTCCTCCTCAACTAACGCCTGACCAAATAGGAAGTAGTGGACCGAATTGGGTAGATAGGCAAGAAAATGTGAAGAAGGCTTTTATTCATGCATGGTCTGGGTATAAAAGGTATGCTATGGGTTTCGATGAGTTGATGCCCTTGAGCAAGCAGGGAGTTGATGGTTTAGGAGGTCTTGGTGCGACTGTTGTGGATGCCCTTGATACGGCCATGATAATGGGTGTGGATGAAGTTGTTTCTGAAGCAGGCTCATGGATCGAGAAGCACCTTTCGAGTAGGATTAGTGAGAAAGGACAAGTTAATTTATTTGAAACAACAATACGTGTTTTGGGTGGTCTATTAAGTGCATATCATCTCAGTTCTGTGAACCAAGGGACAAACTCAACACGTAAAGGACCTGAGCCTGCTGTTTATCTAGAAACTGCTAAGAACTTGGCTGATCGTCTGCTATCTGGTTTTACTTCAAGTCCTACTGCTATTCCCTTTGGTGATGTTGTTCTTCGTGAACCTTCAGCACATCCAGCTCCAGATGGTCTTAGCAGTACTTCAGAAGTTTCTACCTTACAGCTTGAATTCAACTATCTTAGTACCGTTTCTAATGATCCAAAATACACTGTAGCAGCTATGAAGGTCTTGGAACATATGAAAACTCTACCAAAGGTGGAAGGGCTTGTTCCTATATTTATAAAGTATGTGCCTTACCATTATTGTTTTCAAGCTCTTAGTTCTTGCTTATAAGTTGAAATTTTCATTGTATTGAGTATATGTTATAAAGGTTAAAGAAGATAACTTCCATGTACTTTGAATGATGACTGTTTGATTACCTGCACTATCTTTCCAGTTTCATTTATGGTTTTGCAAAAACGTACATATATAGTTGGGTCTTTCTGTCTTACTAATACAAAAACATGTGGGTTTGGTAGAAAATACTGTTGGCTGAGTAAAGATGGAGGAGTCTTCCTCTAACTCCCTTTTTCAAGAAACTCTCAGTGTTCAACTAGTGGCTCTACCCTTTGATTGATTTTTTGGCTGTTCATTTAGGTACACTTGAAAACTTCTGTAAAAGAACTACCTAAATTATCTGTTCTCTTTCCTTTTGTATTTGTGTGATCTCTGGTCAGTGTGTTTATTCTTCTGAGGAGGGTGCTGAATGGTTCTCAGTATTGGCTTGATTTCTCTTCTTTCTTGGATAAAGATATTTGGTTGATATCTAAATTATTACTCTGTTCCAGAATAAAATATGCTACCTATTTTATGTTTTGTGGTCAAGAACTTGCTACCTCTATTGTGTATTATCATCTATTAGTTGTTAATGTTGTCTTCATACTGCATGCAGCCCTAACACTGGTGAATTTAGTGGAAACAATATAAGACTGGGATCTCGTGGCGACAGCTACTATGAGTACCTACTGAAAGTTTGGCTTCAGAAGGGACCAAATCGAGAGAGTAATTTAACATATCTCTATGATATGTATGAGGAAGCAATGAAAGGTGTTAAGCACCGTCTTGTTAGGAAATCAATACCAAATGGATTAGTTTTCATAGGGGAATTGCCTTATGGAGCTGAGGGAGATTTTAGTCCAAAAATGGATCACCTGGTATGCAGTACTCATCCAACTTATTGGCATTTAGACAGCTTATAAGTAACTAGTCTATACTGTGGTTGCTTTAAGTTTTCTAAAGTAGGAGAAGCAAAATGTTGTCTAATTGGATACCATGTATACATGTATATTACCTTTTGTGAGTCCGGCATAAATGTGATTATCTGTCTGTAAAATGATGATCAAGTTCATCCTTTCTCTTTAAAGTGACACTTTGTACTGCCTTTTCAGGTATGTTTCTTGGCTGGTACTCTAGCACTTGGTGCCACCAAAGGCGTTACCAAGGAAAAGGCACTGAGAGATAATTTGCTAAATTTTGAAGATCTGGAAAATTTGAATCTTGCAGAAGATCTTGCTGAAACATGCTTTCAGATGTATTCAGTAACATCTACTGGTCTTGCTCCAGAAATTGCTTATTTTCATACAGAGGTTAGTTTGTGTTCAGTTATTTATGTCTTGCTTAGGAATTCCACTTCAGATATGTATGAGCACCAAAAATTGTTATTAAATTAATATCGTTTAAGCTTATTGACATTTCAATTGCTATGTTGTATGGGCCTTTAATATCTTTTCCGATTGAAGCAGGAATATTCTGATGGACATCTTGATGGTGGTAACAAGAGTTCAAAATATTTGAATGACATAATCATCAAACGGGCTGATCGACATAATCTCTTGCGTCCTGAAACTGTTGAGTCATTGTTTGTCTTGTACCGTATCACAGAAGATCCTAAGTATGCTTTTTCTTTCTTTCTATTGCGTCAATTACTTTTATCCCCTGAGATGCACATGCATAGAGACACTCACACAGAGAGATGATAAGTTTTTTTTTTTTGCACACTCTTACACTTGTATACTTGCCCATCACAGATATCGTGAATGGGGTTGGCAGATTTTTGAAGCATTTGAGAAATACACAAGGGTTGATACTGGTGGATATAGTTCTTTGGATGATGTAACTACAATTCCACCTCATAAAAGAGACAAGATGGAGACGTTTTTTTTGGGAGAGACTCTAAAGTATCTGTACTTGCTGTTCGGAGATAGTTCGCATGTTCCTTTGGATAAATATGTTTTTAACACTGAAGCTCATCCTATTCCAATCGAAGGAGCTACCAAGAGGGTGTAACACTGTGCAGTATACAGTATCATTGGAAATCATGTATGGACAATTCATATGATTGCAGGCATAAACAGTGAAGTCTAGTTGAGTTTCAGAGGCGGCTTTAGTTTTTTCTCTTGTGCCATTCTCTGGTGAATTGGTGATTCAATACGCATTCTTCTACATTACCGTCAAAAGTCCTAAGGAGGAGAATTTTCCTGGACATCACTATACCTGTGGAGCAAGATATAATGACAAATTGTAATATGTATTTCTTGCTTTTCAGCAGATTTTGATTAGTTAGCAGAGGGTGTTTTACCCATTGAAAATTTGAAAGTATAAAGTGCTATTATTTGTAAGTGATTTCTTTCTTTTCTCCTGGCTTTTGAGTTTTGAGAACCACAATGTTGTGTTATAGTCAAATCAAACCTTCTGTTAATTCTTATTAATGTTGCCTAAGAGTTACAAGTTATCTTCACATCTTTGAACGATATGAAGTCACATCAGAGTTCACACTTTGACAATCATCATGAAGAAGAAACAGATGATCACCATCTCTAACAACATTGATGTCTTCTATTTCTGCATTCTCTGCATTCACGACTTTCGTAGGTCTGTAGCCTCCAAACTTCTCACCTGCAATGTCACAGTCTGTGGTCAAAACTATTCTGATCCTGTTAAAAGTTTGTTTTCTCATTCAAACTTTTGTTTGATTTATCTAGTTTGTCATCAATTTATAACTCATGGTTGCAAACTTGCAACCATCAGGTTTATCTGGAAATGATGTTTCAGAGGTAAAAGAAAGAAAGCTTACCGGCAACTCTGAGCAGCTGGTCTATGGAATCAGGTAGAATTATTAACTTTGCAAGTTGCCTTTCCGGTCCATTTTCACTTTTAGAATGCATGTGGATAGTTACTCTCTTGCTGTATGATCTGATCCCATCTTCTTTGTCAGTTGCAGGGCTAGACGGGCATGGATAGGACTTCATGGATACCTCTCTTAAGTGAGAATGAATATGTTGGTGGTCTTCCTGTCGTCTGCAATTTCCTTCACAATTGCTGGTGCTTCCAGATGTTTCTGGCTCAATAAACTCTATTCTATGGTCATCTATTTCTGTCCTATTTTCATAACTTAATGAGAGGTCATGCATGCTATTGTCTCCTCGCTGTTGTGCTGGACCTTTTGGCACCCATCCTCTAGGTTCCGGTTTGTTGACGTTTGCTCCTCCTTCAACTACAATTTTTACCTTTTCCAGATGGTCCTGGCCAACGGCGGCATGAAGTTCAGTTTGGCCATTCTCACCTGTCATTTTAGCTTTGCCTATCTCACTCTTCTTCCTAGCCTGCGAGGCTGTAAAACAATTGTTCCTTGATTCCTGCATTGCTGCATCTTCATGTGAGCTATCTTTGCATCCTCCTCTGTGTCCTCCTCCACGATCATTGTCGAGCATTAAGCCTGAATTTGTGTGCGGATATTCAAAGCCTGAGCTATCTTCGCCTTTCAGTTTCTGTAAATGCACCACATATTGTCAGTCTTTGGAAAACAAGGGTGATCTGCATGTAGCTGAACTATTTTGTTTATAAAAAAAATTGTTTCAGTACCATAAAAATGTTGTTCATGATAATCTGTTCGTCTTGCTTATTTGTTTGTATAGTGGTCATCAATGAATCTCTGCGGAGTCGTAATATTTGGGAAAGTTCAGTTGTCCTAACTGTGTAAGGCTGTGGCCTGTGACATAATACTCCAATTTCTCCCAAAGTATCTCCAGCATTTGCCTTTCCTACAATCTGTGTGGAGCATTTACGGTCACTCGGTTAGATATTACCTCAAAAATCCAAGTGATCCTCTACTGAATAATACATGCATATATCTGTGACTTACATGCTCTTGCCCATCAATATTGGATATCAAAACTACTGCACCTGAGACCAGTATGTAAAGATCCGTCGGGGCCTCATTTTGCAGAATGACTTCTTCTTTAGGTGGAAAGTACTCGGCATCTATTTCTGATACCTTGTGAAAACAATAAATGGTTTTAGCTACTTGTGAGATATGTGAATGATAATGTGAACTAAACGTACGTTATTGACTTGAAAAGATAACAGAATGTGATGCTTTACCAATTGGAAAAGGAAGTCATATGAAACTCCTCGGAAGATATCGACTTTTTGAATAATGGGGAAGAAGAGATGTTGAGCAATGCTTGAACGAAGCGCTTTCGGGAGATCATTCAAGGTCTCTTGCTGCTTCAACCCTTCTGTCCTGAATTTGAGGCATATGTGTGACAACATTTGGTCATGTATTCTTGGTGGCAAGTCATTTCTTGATGCAAATTCTGAAGCAGCTCGCACCGTGTCCCTCTATTAACACCAAAACCAAGCTTCTTGCATTAATACTTTCTTCTGAGGAACAAAAATAGAAACGTTTTATATTTTGATTTGAATATTATGAAGAGCTAGTAGAGCTGCATATCCTCATATGATTGATTTTAGAGATGGCTATTCTGTTTTTAAAATGAGACTGTCAAAATGTGGGGTAGAGAAGACAACAAATGAAGGTAGTTAGCCTTCCAAGTCTTATGCAGCATGCAGGTACTATGTGCTATGTGGACCGTTTATTTTGATTGCGACTGGAAATTTATTCTGGTCCATATAGTTTGAGCTATAGAAGAACCAAGTACTTACAAAGTTTCTGGTTCTGCTGGTCGAATGAACCACAAGGTTTGTCATGTTTCCGATGAGGTAAGCTGTCAATCCCAAGTTGAACAGCATGTAGAAAATATCAAACAGCATCTCCCTTGGGTTCTCAGCATGCAAGTCTCCATAGCCAGTGGTTGTGAGTGTTGTGATAGACCAGTACATTGCAGTGACATATCTGTTCCAAAGACTATCTTCTTTGAAATTTGGGTACACTGCACCGATCCATGTTTGTTTTGAATCAGGGTATCTGTCTGCTATCAGATAGTAAAAGCATCCGGCACAATGCACTGCAAAAAGGGTCACCTGAAATTTGACCACAACTTACGTGGTGAGATTCATAGATGATGTCTAGAGGAAAATGTAGGTACATGGTATGTGTATTTTGAGGGGCTTACAGAAATGAGCTTTGTGCACCGAGTCCAGAAGTAATTGAATCGGATGTCCTTCTCAAGTCTGAAGGCAAAGCAAAGCGGCTAGTAAGTATTCTGTATTCTCAACAGTAGGAAATATTGAAGAAAGAAAGACATATTGGTCAGGGATTACTGATATTGGACCTTGCAAAAAGGGAGCTCACTCGTCTGAGGCGCCAGAGCCGGAGCATGTTCAGTACTTTAAAGCCAAGTTCGCTGCCATGATTTGTGAACATGAGGCTAATAGGCTGGAATGGAGCAGTGGAACACACATCGAAAATAAACCAGGTTGATATGTATCTGCAGTTTGTTATTTGTATGCAAAATAAGATGATGAGTTCCTTTTCTTCTAGAGTAATTATGTTGTTGTATCAGCAAAGTGAAGCTACCATAAAGGCCAAGGCTTACGCACCTCATTGCAATTTGTTTGGGATTGTCGACAAGAAGATAAGACTGGTTGTCGAGATATGCAACAAAGAAAGTGAGGAAGATGTCAATGGCAAAGAAACCGTTGACAATGTTGTCGATGATAAAAAGAGCATCCTGCTTGTACGTCAAGAAAGCAAACTCGAATGGGCAAATCCAGGCAGAGTAAATGACGAGAACAATGAGTAACATCTCCCAAGCCCTGAAAATGAACCGAAGTTATTGCAATGATCATCATTATAAACAAGTAACATAGAAGTTGTGAAGTGTTGTGGCAATGATCATCACCTATAACGAGGATTGTAAGGCGATATAATGTATTTTCGGAGCTTGGTTGATTGGTTGATTCTGGCTCCAAGAGATGGCAATAGATCACTAGAGAAGAAGCTGCTCTGAGCAACACTATCTATTTGGTATTCATCGATACAAAACCTCCTAAAGAAGTTTTTTGTGCCGGAAACTGACATCTCTGTGTTTCTGAATTGATCTTCAGAAGAACTACGTAAAGCTATTGATGTTAGATTTTTTTTTCTTGGTTGGTTCAAGTGTACAAAGAAGGGGGTATTAATAGTATGCCAACTAGCTATCTAGCTTCGGTGAGCACACGGTTTAGGAGTCCTTAATCTACTGTACCTTTTTCGTATCACGCTTGTGACTTCGAAAAGAATATGCTGGAAGCTAGCTTAATGGGTGATTACGGATGGGAAAGAAGTAGTAAAAAAGAAGAAAGAAGACTTTCTATCTTGTTGGAGCAAGAAAGGTAAGAAAGAAGGGAAAGAACAAGGTGCGTGAGCACAGAGAGTGGCAGACATGCGCAGCTTAATTTCTCTAATGCAGGTGCAGACAAGTTCTTCAGTACTGGAAGAGAGAGCAACAAGATGAAAATGGTAATGGTGCATTTCGATCTGGTTGAGCAAAGTTGGGGTGGTGGGAGATCCATTATTGAAATCTTCCATGTGGAGTTGTAGTTGTACAACAAGTGTGGCCAAAGCTACATGAAGACTCATGAGCAAATTAGGGAGACATGAGACTTCATTTGGGTTTAAGCAAAATACATTGGTTTTGGTTTGTGTATTTTCATTTCATTTCAAAATGTGAGAACTGGGACCTGAGGATGATCTGGGTGAAGTTCAATATATGGACGCCACGTGGCAAAATCCCTCCAAACAATATAGCTCAGCCTTTTTCTGTTTTTTTAATTTACTCATCCATATTATATCAGCTCCCTTCAATCTTCATCACCTTCATGATAGGAAGAGGCTAAGAGAGCTTGACATGCTGTGGTTGTTTTTATATGGAAACAGGAAACTCGATCAATAAGAGCCATAAAACTATGAAATGGATTGGTGCCATGTATACAAGTTTGATATATCATCCCAATTTCTCTCGATCTTTTCCAATTTGCTTTTGACCCGTTTGTACTTTGGAGCTAGCACAACACGGTTTTCATGTCACCGACTACTCCTTTCAACTTGTGGCTGATCTGCCTATGCAGCTTGTTGATGTTTCTGGATGTATATAAATCATCATGACCCTAGTTAGAAGTTAGAACCCATGATTAATTTTCTTATCGTATCATAATGCAGGGATATGCTAGCTCCATGAAATCTCAGTGCTAAACATTGGAGTCCCCTCAGATGCCCATTGCTGCATATGGGATGTTGGTTTTGTTTTCATTCAGAAAATTAAGACATGACTGGTTGTCAACAACGTACGTACAGACTGAAGGGACAACATACTTATGCATTTGTCTTCAGAATAATCATAGTTATCTCCCTGATGATTAAGTTTTATTTAGGATCCTTTTATTTAAGTGGTAATTACTGTTTTAATTAGTCATTGTCTTTGAATTAAGGAGTTCATGATATCTGCTTCGAAGCAGCCCACCTGGTGCAGGTGTTATTCTAGCAGTAGTAACAATATGTCACGTGATCCAGTGCGTGTTTTCTGTGTTGAATGAATCGAATCGTTCATTCTTATTATGCAGAAACCCTACCACTCTTACGAAATAGTTAATTTGTTAGGGGGATTCGTAATGTTCCCATTGGACCTCCTTGCTTCTGGGGAGCCGGAATGACAATGACAATGTAATATATAATGCACCTCTGTATCTTCTTTGGTTTCTTATTTCCCTCTCGCACAAGAAAAAGGTGGATAGGAGTCGCATCATTTCCAGGCTCAACTGCTTTTCTTAGGGTTAGTTGCTTCTCCATCTTCTTTGGGTCATGAAGATTGTGAAGAAATTAGTAATGCAGTAACTAAAATAAATCCTAAGTTGTTGTAGGTATATATGCTTGCTAATTATAATTATAATCAAACCCTTGACCAAAAAAGAAACCCACCTTCGATCAACTCGATCATGATCGCGTTATATATGAACATATCTCATATAAATCATAAGAATCCTAAAAGCAACTCCAACAATAAGTGTTATTTGAATGTGTTATTCTCACTATTTCAACAATGAGGTATTGTATCACATGAGGTGTTGCATATGGAGCCCACATGAGCTGGTCTTCGAAATGTCCTGAATATAAGACTTGAGATGATATTTGGGGCTATATTATTAAGATTAGCACCTAGTCTTTTTTGCTGTTGAAGATAGTTTTTTCTATTTCAAAGGCTGGTCTTGGTTTTTAACTCCACCGTTAGATCAAGTTGCCTTAATAAGAGACTTACGCGATAGATACGTAAAATTATTAATCAACGAAATACTAAATAATTTACATCACGTTAATCTAGATGAAAGAAACATATTTTTTGTAAAAAAAAAAAGAAAAAAAAGAAAAAAAAAGAACATGGTAATGTATAGAAGATATCGTATATATCAAAGTTAGATATCGTTGATATCAGTTCTTGATCAAGAAGTAAGAACTGTTTCCTCTTATATATTCTCATCACTAGCTTGTTGTTTAAATTAGGGTCATGCATGCAGCTAGTTAACATTTGCATGTGAACTTAGTAATTAATAAGAAGATGGACAATAGTTGAATGGCCGGTATATATACCAATCAATACTGATCGATAATGTGACCTTGATATTATAACAAAAATGAACTTTTTTGCAACCACACACATGTTTCATGGATCGAAGATATATAGGTCATATATAATGATTGATGTGTCTTATGGAGCTGAAAAATGAAGTGAAACTCGATCAGAAAGGAAAGTGATCGGAGATGAGAAAGAAGCTGGCTCTCGTGATGGTTGGGAGGCCACGGCCGGGCAGTGGCCAAAGTTTGGGGCAAATTAGGGTGCGTGGTCCTTGATTCATGTAAAAGGATGGCTCATGATGAGATTGCTATATATACTTGACATTTCTCCATCAATATGCTCATCATGGGGTCCTTATAACTCCGTAAATAAACCCTCCTTCAAAAGCAGCTAGGGTTCTTGAATTTTCCAGCAGCATATATGCCTAATTTAACTAAATGATATCGATTTTTTTTTTTATGAGTCCTTAATCAGAAACCATTAGTCCTTCAATTAGTGGTTTTTTCATTACTTTCACTTTTATATATTGAACGACTGACTTTATAGTATTAGAGAACTAGAGATGAGTTTATCTAGTACATACATGCATGCATATTGGTAATCAGACATGCAGGTTTTGACATGACTAATTAACTTATTGCTAGGGTGAGAATCAGATCTATACAGACACATGGAATTTCATTTCATCATGTGTTTGTCGTAGTAATGATCGATATATATGTACAATCTATTGTACCTATAGTCATTTTGTGATAGTTTAAATTCTCAAAATATGGTGATTGTATGTACATGATCGAAATGTATTATTTCTTATTGAACTGTGTAATTTTTTTTATTTTTAATTAAAATAAAATCTGTATATAGGACTGAGTCCCCAGCTAGGCTGGGTTCAAAACCCTTAAAAAAATATATATGATCGAAATGCAAAGGGCAATTAACATCAGCTAATCACGATTATAAATTTTGGCCGACTGAATATGACATTGATTCATAAATAGTTAATAGAATTGGTCACCCCTAACTAACTAGATGTTAGATCAGCCTGAATTTTTTGGCTATATTCTGAAGTGGCTGTGTTTCGACCATAATCATTTAGCAGCCAAGAATATATATCATGATCATCATCAGCTACGTCAAAGGAGAATCTAAAGATATTCAAAGTTGAATTTAGGAAGAAATCGATCATGGACGACCTCGATCATGGTTATGATTGTAGCTAGCCTTCAACTCTATGGTCCACGTTGACTGGCTAGCTAGAACGCCGATAAAGATCGATTAGATAATGAACTAGCTCATCACCTACCAACGTCTTTGGATCATCTACAACATGCATGTATAGTTGCATGTTGATTATGTGAGGTCAACTTAACTAGCAAGTATGATTAACTAGCTCAGCTGTGATCGATAAGATGGTTTTAGAGCTTTGATTTGTCGCCGAAGATCTTAATTACGGGATTAAAACCTCTTACTCGATCGATCGTGCAATGGGTGATTAGCTAGATACACATATTTACGAAAGAGATTTTCCACTTTCAACTAAGTCGGCCGGTATGTATGTATGTATGTCCGATTAAGAGAGTTTGTTTGTAGCTGGTATCATCTAAAAGACTAAAACGTTGCTCGATATGTGAAAATGATGCAGAATATGTTCCCCACCACAAAGTAATTGGCCAGCTCTCAATCCATTAACCTACAAGAGATCGACCCCCGGGGACCAAAGAAGAACTGATCGATCGAGCCCCTACCATTTGCCGTGAAGAAGCAAGGCATGTTAGTTTGATGATATATGTAAGTTGATGCTTCGAATTCTTCTCAAAATTTGGTGTACGTACTCTCTGTCTAATCTTTAGTCGTTGAATCTCACGGTAGTAGTGGATGGAGAAGGCATATTTTTCTTGGTCCACAACTGGATTTGCAATTGCCATTGAGATCGAATTTGAGATCGAGTTTGTACTTATCAACTTATCCCTTTGCTAAGATGGGGTGCGAGATCATCAACATTTTAGATGTTAACTAATTGTAGAAGTTTTATATATACCAGAATGATTCCAAATAGGGATAGATTAGAATGGGGTTTTTGAGGTTGATATATATTCACAAATTAAAGGGGTTCTTTTTTGGGATACAGATGGAGAGATGAAATTGGTTTTGAGTTCGAAATATTCTAAATGAAAAGGAAAATTCGACTTTCTTTGACTTTTAAATTCCATACATGCATTTGCTAGCTTATATATGCTATAATTTGTAGCTAATGAGAGAACTAATGAAATTGACATTTTGTTCATGGAGTAATTAATAAGCATAGCTAGTTATATTACAAGACAGAACAATATATCCTCTTTGGTATCTCATATATATATATATATATATATATAAGATTTTTCTCAACTGCGGACGTCCGCACCAATGGTTTGGTGCGGATTTTCATTTTTCACCACTTTTCGATCGAATTTCCTCATCTCCACCGTCTAGTATCTAGATAATATTGTGTAGATCATCTCTGTAAAATTTCAGCCAATTT
>NC_020493.1:2432930-2438017 GCF_000184155.1 Fragaria vesca subsp. vesca | reverse complement strand
ATATATATATATATATATATATATATATATATATATATATCTTAATTAGCTAGCTAGTTAGATCACACAATCTTTGGATATAACGACTTGAGAAAGTTGAATGGTCTCTCTCGCTACTGCGAAAGCCGAATTTAGCATTACATTATATATGTGGTCCATTTACTCATTTTTGTTGTGCAGTTTTTATCTTTTCCAATAACCACGTACAATGGGACCATTATATATAGACACACAGAGAGATAAGGCCATCTCCCGGCTAAATTTTAGCCTATGAAAATCACCATGTGCATGAATGGTGAGCTAAAATTTTGATCATCTCCAACCCTTAGGGTTATAAGCTTACATTTTTTATTGTTTTGCTTAGCTTTGGGTTGGAGATGGAATTTGTGACTTTTGAGGGCTGGATATGACCTAAAATCATTATTAATAAACAACAATACACAAAGATTTTTCTCCGCGAGACAATACAGATCATAATTTAGTTTGTCTTACAAATTCAGTCATTTTTGTTTTTGTTTTAATCTCTTCGAGACATAATTCGTCGAACAAACTTTATTTTATTTTAAAAATCTCTTTGCTTAAATTGATCACGTACATCAATCTCTTACAGTCTTACACTCTACATATTTTAAGGTCATCATCCACACCTCTTTTCACTTATTGTGTAACCCTGCTATCTAAACAAAGTCAGAGCTAGCTAGATAGGGTTTCCACTTACTATCACTATATATGCTTTGGGTGTGAATGAATTTCACTTGATAAATGATACGATAATTGAAAATTTTCCACTAAAGTGAAATAAACAAGAAGTGAAATAATACCAGTGATCGATTATATGTGTGCATTACTTATTCAAACAACACGATCATTCTTGTCAAGTTTCTTCTAGTTGTACTAGAAAAACTAATCAAGGTAGCTAGTTATATATTTATGTTATCTAATCTCATCGTCAACTGATGTCAAACTCATGCTGTATATATAATCGCATTAACTTGTTTCCTCCAGCTACCGCTGCCTCCAATCATGTTCTGCAGTTCTGCTTACTTCAAGAGCTAGAAATTAAAAATATCCTAATTAACCAAAATTATCATGATCATCTTCATTCCTAGCAAGTTGATGGATCCAGATTCTAACTTAGTTATCTTCTTCTTCCCGCTGGGTATAGGTCAGATCATTCGCAATTTACTTCGAAGTCCTACCATCAATCTGTAGTTAATAGTGAAGATCGAGGGAATGATATCATGAAAAAATTGAAACATGTGTAGCATTTCCCACTCGATCAAGTACTCAAGTGAATGACTAGCTAGAGTGGTTAAAAGTGCCCATAATCGTTTTCAGCAACATCAAAAGAAAAAAAAAAAAACGTAGGTAGAGAAAGATTTGGTTTTAGTATTCCTCTTCTCAAAGAACCCTCACCATTTAGTACAACCCTCACCAAAAGCGGTGCTAGCTCCATATATAAATGGATGATCTGATATCTACAGCATGCACTAAGCTAATAGAGATATCTCACTAGCTAATACTACTACCCCATGCCAGAACACACTAGCTCGGTTGTTAGTGGCCCTTCCTCCTCATTCTTGTGCATCTACAGAATCTGTCATATCTTGCTTTCTGTGTAGCCATCATTCTGTCAGTTCTGTCTGCATTTTAATTCATGTATGAATTATTGAAATTACAGATAGCTTCATTCCCTCTCCCCTCAATGTTTACACTTTCCTACCTTGTACGGTCGCATATATCTAGTGGTAGTGGGATTCCATCGTGTTCTACAACAATTACCGATGCATTTCCACTTGTCACTGATTACTCATCAGGCATGCGTGTCGTACATACATTTGTGGTGGTTGTTTGGTGGTCTCTTACCGTAATCGATCGCGAGCATATTCAATCAGTAATGTTACTGTCACGTATTTTTGAAATCTTATACTGTAGTCCTCCCATTTTTTCTTAAAATTATCAAGTAACTTACTTATCCGAATTATCATTGCATTTCCACTGTCACTGATTACTCACCAGGCATGCGTGCCGTACATACGTTTTGTGATGGTTGCTTGGTGGTCTCTTACCCTAATCGATCGCGAGCATATTCAATTAGTAATGTTATCGACAGTCTAACACGTATTTTGAAATTTTATATTGTAGTCCTCTGTACTGTTTCTTATAATTATCGAGTAACTTGTTTATCGGAATTAAAATGTCTTGAGTAAAAGAAGACACACGTTTCAACATGCATCATTTGGGTCACAAATTTAAAGTTCTCACATTACTCATTTGAATTTGACGGTGATGCCATAAACTCAGCACCACCAAATCTCGATCGATCCAGACAGGAATAAGTGATAATAACTCTAAGGCGTGAAAGTTCTGTCAAATAGTGCGCGCATATCAACTCCCCTGCATAATCCTTTGAATATTCAACATGCAATCGTGAAAACATAATGGGAGACTCAGCAGCAACAAAAGTTGTACGTACCAGTAGTGCTCGAGCACCAACCTTGAAAATACTACAATGATCAGAGAGCACAACCCTAAGTCCCCAAGTACGTACATATATGAATTTGAGAGTGAATGTATTTTGCACTATGATAATAATAATACTAGCTAAACCCCGTCCTTACATAAAAAACACGTGCCGTTACTGTTCGGCGGAGACAGCCTGAGTTAATATTGAAGGAGATAGAAATTTCATTGAGGAAGATGGGCTAACTATATGATTGTCATGAGGTGTTGTCATTCTGCAGCACAACCCACAAGGGCCACATTTTCCACATCATGTATTGAAACCAGAAGGCATATCATATCTCAAAACTGCCAACAGAGGTCACATGAAATGTTACAAGGAGAAGAAACCCTATCAACATCACAAACAGAATGTTTGGTAGGATTAATGGTTCAAGTTTGATATTACCCTAACTAGGGTAGAGTCTTATGTTACATGAAATTTGATATTGATATTGATATTTGAAGGCAACCCTTCTCTGGTACCTTCGTCGTTCTAAGGCTACACACCTGACCAACTTTGAAGAAAAAACAAACTCATGCTCAAGCTTCTGATGCCAGAAACAACGAATTCGTTTGTTTACAATAGAAATTGGTACAAACATTTAGTTAGTGCAAGCAATCCCTTTCAGCATATATATATCTTTCATGAAAAGACTCCAACCCAGAGAGAATAAGAACTCCCAGGTAAGACTATTGGGAGTTATCCTCTTCGCGTAAAAGCGGATCTTGCCTGCTTGAAGCATAAAATGGGGACAGAGATGACAACCCTGAGAATTGTGCGAGATAATAACACTCGAAGAAGACTTCATAAGAATCTCCAATACCATACAGAAGTTGAAAATTGCTATGTTGTTTTACATGTAAGCATATACATAACGCATGATAGACTATATTGTGGGAAATGACCCTAATGGGGAATAGACATATGCATATTCATAGCAAATGTTTGGACCAAGACGACAACGCTCCCTTTACATTTATAAAACATGCAAGAGTGAAACAGAAAAGCCTTATGAGACCTTCCTCTTGTAAGGTTACAGACAATACAAACAAAAAGGTTGCACGAATTTCCCAACGGATCCATTTACAACTACAGTGCAAATACATAGCTGATATGACAAAAAGGTTTTCTTAATGGGCCACTGTAGCTTTAGATAAACAGGAACAAAATATCCTACAGAGTGACAAAGCATTTCCAACGGTAGTTGTGACCTTAGAGAAACTAGAACCAAAGAGAAACAACGTTTCAGCATCAACAGGCACTAAGAGAAAATATTACTGCTCACAAAGTGACAACACTAAACAAGGTTATGCCTTTGCTTTTCCAGCCTGAAGAGATTGAATCCTCTGTTGTACTTTAAAAATCTGCAGGAAGCATAATCAATTTAAGTAATTAATACTGAAATATATGTCTATGCTGGTTAAGAACAGTATAATGTTGTTATTGTTTTTAATCCTAAACATTGATGGTTTGGCGAAAAGATACCATTAGCACATATTATGAGAAGCAATACAATCAACTGTTTTATCCTATAAACTTGATTGTCCTACAATCAACTGTTTTATCCTAGATACCATTAGCACAACTTACATTACACGGCCCGAGTAAAACCATGCATACAGGTTTTATATATTTAGCATCAGTATCCAATAAATTCATCACCATACTTGATCAAAAGTCAGACACCATATGAAGAACCATGATATTATAGACGACACGTGAGATATACATAACAAGGAAGAACACATACCGCTTCTTTCTTGCTATTTTGCTTCTCTTCCATATCTTGAAGAGTAGCATCAAGCCGCTCCCTGTTTTGCAGAATCACGATTAAACATATGCAACAAGTAAAACTAAATACTATAATGATGACATAGACAATGGCAGCAAGCCAGAAGAGAAATTCATGTTTTATAAAGGTAAGCACTGTAAATGACAGGAAATAGTTCTGACAACATCCAATATACTGACACTACCAAAAGCAAAACACATATTAATACATAGTCAATTCCAAACTAGGAAATGTATTAATACATAGCTGGTATACTATCCCTTCAATAAGTGCCTTGAAAAAGGTGACTACAATAAGCTTAAGCATTGGCCAAAAAGAAGAAGAAGAAGAAGATAAGCTTAAGAGAGGATGAATCTTTGATAAACCAAGATTGGGATTGCTATACACAGAACCCACGGCTTCAAAGAAAGTCACTAAATCTGCTTTTAATTGGATTTTGCTGTTTCACCGTTGTTTTTCCCCTTTGGGGGGGTTATCCCCAAAATGGGTTTCACTAGATATATCTTAGGCCCACAATTATACAAGGCAATAGACATGTCACTAGATTGAGCATACTCTTATGAAATAATGGTTAACCAAAAGCGTGGACATTACTCATCCCAATGAAATAGAGGCCCAAGCACATAACTTTCTAAGAACTCTGAAACCCCCTATTCAACATCCTTTTTAATGCTAATACAAAAACAGTGTTGTTAACGATGGGGTTCATGAGAACATTAGTTCAACATTTTTCATACTGTTATCACACCTCCGTCCTTCTCATCTGGTAGAGGTTTTTTTTTTCACCGG
>NC_020493.1:2431327-2432910 GCF_000184155.1 Fragaria vesca subsp. vesca | reverse complement strand
TGCCTTTGTGCCGTCTCTAGAGGGTCTCAAGTCTGGCTGTCATGGGGCCTCGAAACAACGTTTGAGGGTTGCTAGAGGTTCCCTCAGACGATTCGAACCTTTGGCCCTTCGAACCCTTCGTCGATCTAAAATTACCGCTCATCCTGTTTAAAATATTAATTTGAATCAAGGCCAATGTTTTAAAAGGCTAAGGCGTAGCCAAAGCTATGGAGCGAGAGCCTCACCAAGGCGTCAGCCTTTTGAAAAAAAAATTTAGATTTGTAACTTTTAAAAATTAATTTTTAAGCTCCTAACTTTTAGATTTATATTTCATGACAAGAAATAGGAGGTCAGTTTCATGCTTATTTTCATATTCGTAACAACACCACAAAATCAAACACTGTAAACTCATTCAATTAGTCAAACAAAAAAAAAACAAAAACAAAAAAACAGAGGAACGAAAATACTAACCCTATAACATGAATAAAATTTTCTGTTTCCAGTGAAAGTCTAACCCTATAGCATGAACAACAAGAATATGTGCACAAAGGGTGAATAATGATCCACAGACAGAAACAAGAAACGAAATTGAATATCTATCCAGAGAAAGAGGAGGTGGAAATCTCAAGAACAAAGACAGACATTACATCACAGCAGCTAGCATGTCTAACATGATATACGAAAGAGAGCAAAAGTCCCTAAATTCAAGAGAAATGCACTTTACCTAATGTACATTAGTTAGATTTTGGAATGTCCAAACTTATCTATTTATTCAATTCAAGCACTAGTTAATGTCTATAAATCCAAATTTCCGAAGACAAATATACATGTGTTTGGATGCTCCCAAACTCTAACATATACACTTCCTAAATACTTTCCACATTCCCTACCACGAAATTTCCCAATGACGAGCTAAAAGTGGTGCAAACATTGCAACTAACCGGAAAATCAAAGCAAACACAAAACGAAATGTGAAACAGAAAACATACAGTTCCGCAGAAATGTATTCAATTCTCTTGCGCACATTGGCCCTGGCCTCTGCCAAATCCTGCTTCACGAGAACCGGACCGATCAATTTGAACACATTTGCATCTTCACTCAGCAGATCCAATTCCTGCAAACACAACCAATCCAATCACTAATTGATCAAAAATTTAATCAGCAAACAAATACGGAGATCATCAACACAGTACAGTAAGCAAAATTTTCTAGCAATCAGATGAGAATTCATATACATCAGATATCAGCTCAAAAACAAAAGTGAGGTAGAGGAAGCGAGACCTTGAGGACAAGCTCGTTCTCACCGAGCTGGATGGTGTACTTCTTTCTCACTTGGTGATTCTTTGAAATGTCTGAAAGAGTGACATGAAATTGTTAGGGTTTTTCAGGTGACGAAGTAGAACTGTATAAGCGAATAGAGAGAGAGAGAGAGAGAGAGAGAGAGAGAGATATGTGTATGAGTTGCCTTTCTGGTATTTTGCTGAGATCGTTAGCTTTGGTTTCCTAATTCGCGCTGAAGCTCTCGTTGAGCTGACGATGACGACGACGCCATTGATTTTGCAGCTTCTTCTTCTTCAGCTCTAGGTCTCTGTCTCGCTTAAACC
>NC_020493.1:2416671-2431164 GCF_000184155.1 Fragaria vesca subsp. vesca | reverse complement strand
TTTTTGTCACATTCGTAGTGATTCCAACTTTGTTTTAGTCTTCGGACTTTTGAAAAACCTTAACGTTTTCTTGATAAATAACTTACGGGTGCAGCTATTGTTATCCTACGAACTCATTTGTTCACCTAACAGTCTGTTGATAGACGAAATGATCATGGATGTGAAGAGAATGAATGATGAACAAATGAGTTTGTAGAGTGGCTAGATGAAATGGTTATGATAAAGTATATTTGAGAGTTTGTAGAGTGGCTAACAAGAAATTGGTAATGAAAAAAGGAGTTTATACCCATTTGTTGGTATTTATCACAGGAAATTAGTCCATAACTAAGGTACCAAAACCAATCAGATAACAACTATGAAATTCCACATTGCACTAGCATTAACATTAACTAGCTGGCTCTCAAATTTATTTCTCTCAAAATCTCACAAATCAGATTTGATACCAAAGAAGAGACTGAAGCAACGATAAAGAACTGCAGCCATCTCCTAATTTCGTTTGAAGGTGACAATGGTGTCATCATAGAAATCAACCAAGCGCAACTGATGACTAATTTCACGCATCCCTTCAGGCCAGATTACTTCACTTACCTGCACCAACTTCTTGTTTTCCATATCGTATACGTACATCATCATGTCATTTCCTCTCAAGAACATAAACTTTCCTCCGGTTAGGAGCTTATAGAAAGGACGTGGACCGCGTCCCGCCATCAGGAAAGAAGCAAAAATCGTCTCCTTCACCCACTGGTGATTCCGAGAGTCCTTCAATATCCATAGCTCAATCTCCCACCGATCCTCAATGACATACAGTAGAGCCACACAGCCACATACTTCCACTATTTTGTTGAACTTGACGCAAGCCCTAGGTGGAGGAACCTCGCTGAACGTCTCAGCTTCAACATCAAATGCAACGATCATGGTTTCAGCTGTATCAAACTCCACGATTCTTGTCTGTGAGTGCGTTTCATGGGGCATCGGGTTTGAAGTAGCACTAGTCCTTCTCCTTTGATTCCAATATATAACTCCATCCATGCACACGCTAGAATTACATTCAGCAAAAGAACGGGTACTCATGTCGAAAGGGAGAGCATCGATGAACTTGTTGTTATCTATAGGCGTCCATGATCTAGGAGTTGAACCCAGTGTGAAAATATTGAACGTACATTTCTCGTCCGGGGTCTTTTCGACTTGGAGGACCTTGTAGTACTCGTTATTCCCTGTAGTACAGAAGCCGAAGTGGTATATGCGGTGGGTTCTTCCATTCATTGCAGGGGGGAGTTTGTAGTTCTTCCTAGTGCAAGGATTTATGACATAAATCATGTCCTGTTCATCACTGGTTGGAGTGCAATAGGCATTATGAATAAACATCAAGCCATTTGCACCCCTCACATGTGTTGTGAATGCAAATTCACAGGGGGACAACCGTTCTGACACATCCACATAGGTCGCCGGCGTTCCATCACTAATTCCGGCTGGGGTTGTCTGCACAGAGAAAAAGAATTGCTGGTTTCCGTTTGGTAACCAAACCAAGAACAGGAGGTGAGTTTTCTTGTTGAATTCTCGGTAGGCTTTAAGGAAGTCAGGATTTCGGGTGAGAGTGGACCAATACTTGCATACTTCTCTGTAGCGCATTATGTCCTTAGGTGGTAGCCTTGCGAGTATTTGAGCGTCTCTAACTTCAACTGGGATTATTTCAGCACCCCTGAGTTGAGTAGGAAGCTCTGGAGGATTCCGATCATGTTCCAATTTTTTAGACTTGCTTCTCAAATTGTAGTTGTGACGAGACTAACAAAAGGAAATGAAAACAATTCCAGATATTATTGTTTTATTGAAGCAAATAACAATTATATGGGCATTGATCAACTGAAAAATGAACACGTAGAATAATAATAATGAAAAAAAAAATTGATGCAAACAAAAATTGGGTTTCTCTGCTTGGATTATATTGCTTAGATTTCTTATAACTTATTGGAGTGAGTATCATCTCAGGCTGTGCTACTCAATCCAATGGTTATAAAAAAAAAATCAAAGTAAATCAAAACAACATGAATCCAAGCAGAGAAGCCGAATCCTGTAAACAATCATCTCTAAAGAATAAGTAATTCTTAAAGATAAATAAATTCAAACAACAATCAAAATCGCCCAAAGAGTTCAATAAACAAAAAATTCATTATTTGCTACAAAAAAAACAAATACCATAAGTCCTTACCATTATATTCAAGCAACTTTTGGATTGATTATGGTAACAAGAAGTACACTTCAATGAAAGAGGCGGTCGATCTACTGTCGATTGAGGGATGAGCTAGGACTTGAGAGATGTAAAAAAGATTTGAGAATGTGAATACACTGAGTTAGAGAAACGAGAGAAAGATGTGAGCTAACAGATCAAGATTTTAAGAGAAAAAAAGGTTGGATTTCATAGATAGCAGACAAAACTGCGGAGAAAACAAGATAAATTATAAGGTTCAAGTGAGAGTTGAGAGTGAAAATATAAAGAGATCGAGAAACACGAGATTAGACGCTGTTGTTTTGTCGATTAATGACATAAGATTTCGTGACAAAATGTAGTTATGATTTATCTGAACAAAGACGATATGAGTAAGAAAACAAATGAGTCTGTGTGATATTAATATACAAGAAAAACGTGTTCTAAGTGAAACAGTATTGACCACTAATTTAAGACTATTTTGGAAATAATCTATGAGGAAATTAATATGGATGTAATTAAAATTAGGTAGCAAGTAAGGAAATGACAATGGCATCATTTTTCCTAATAAGTATTTTCTCCGTATATTTTCATTCAACTTGGAACAATATTTTCATTGTAACGTAAATCTCGAGTTGGTTTACATCAACAGTTACGTCAAATTATACAATCTCTACACACAAAAGAGTGCTTAATACAAACAAGAGTTACTACAACTATATTTTTTCTATTTGCAATACTTTGTTAAATGTGTAAGTATTTGTTTAATTTTGTCGACGACTGCATAAATATGATATTTTTGTGTATTGTCAACAAATGCATAAAATCATTGTCATCATAAGGACTTTTGAAAGAAACAAGTCAAGTCACTAGAGTTTTATCTCTCCAAAGTAAAGTTTTTATTTTGTTTCTTTTGTGAAAATTGAAATCCATGCTTCCCGTTTTACAATTTTCGCATTTTTTTACTAATTAATTTATTTTTAAATAAAAATATTTTAATTAATACAAATAAATGTCTATTGTAGAATAGAAAATTTTAAATTTGACTCGCCTGTTTTTTATACAGTGAATAAAAGTCAGTAAAATAAGGTTAATTTTTTTCGGGGACAAAAGAAATAAAGAAACTCACGAGTGCTTTGAAGACTGTCAAAGTAGCATGAAACGGCGGAGGTAGGTCGGGCCCGCCGCAATAGACCACGGTTCTCAAAACACGGCACCATCCAATTAACAAGTATTTTATTTTATTAATTATAAATAGGAAAAATATCCAGGTGGGAACATGAAGCCGACTTTTCCCTCTTTCACATTTTACTTTTTGATTCTGTAAATTCGAAAAAAAATAAAGAGAAAATAAATCCTTGTCCTGTATAGTCAAATTAATCATATCCAAAGTTAAACTTTGATTATTAAAAGTAAAACCTACTTATGAGCTAAAGAATAAAGACGATCGAACTGGAATCTTTTTGTATAAAAAGCCACTCTCACTCTGTCACTTGCGTCTGTCACTATAAGCTCAGTTCATAGAGAAAGAGAGAGAGAGAGAGAAGCTGAGAGGGTATTTGGGTTAGAAGATGGGTCGGAGCTCCGCAACACCCAAATGGGTCTTACCGTTTGTGCTTCTTCTGGGTTTTCTGGCTGCTCAAATCTCAGCTGCAGATGGTACGCTTTTTCTGATTCTCTGTTTGAAAACATTTACATCTCGTCCTTTTCAATGTTGATTTTATCATTACTAATTGCTCTGTGTTTGTTTGGTGTGTCTGTGTTTCTTCTCAACTATAAGATCTGATATACAGTGCAGTCCAAACTTAGTATGAAAGATTTATTAGTAATCGAATTTTGGGTTTTGATTTGCAACTTTGGTGTTCGGGTTCTTCAAATTTAGCAACTATTTCTGTTTAGCGTAGAGATCTTTGTGCTGCATTTGGTGTTGTTAGTGAAGGGTTGCTGAGACCTCCACCACCATTGATTGGTTTCTTGAGATTCTGTTCCACTATGGTCCCAAATACTTCTAATATCTCCGTTTATTAGAGACAATTTATCGAACACTTTATCGTTATATCGCTCCACTTTTCTTTCGGAGGGGAAACAAAACTTGGTTCGGTCCCCTTTTGGTCTGGAAGTCATGGGTCCTTGAAGATCTTAGATCAAACTTTAGAGGCCATTACTCTTTATTCTTTGCTTTTATTGGCTCCAGCCTACACTTTAGAGGTACTTAGCTTACTCTTAAGCATTAACAAGAAATTATAGACAAAGAAGAATAACAAAGTTTCTAGCTTATTGTTACTGCTCAGTGGTACCCTCCTACAGAAGGTAAATGACCAAACAGGACACAGTTCGCGCCAAATTGATTCCTCCTTTTCCGCGAAAACATACAAAAGGACAATGTGCTTTCGGTAAAAGGGTACCGCCCCTCGAAAAATTATAGCTGTCCTCTATAATATGGATCACTATCCCCCAAGTGGTAAAATCCCCACTTTTTGACTCTGATTGGGTCCACGCGTTTACCGTGTGTTTTTACTTTTTTACTTTTTCTTGGTGAATATTATAATATTTTTCATTAAATGGGCTTCCTTTCAAGTGAGGCCCATGAATGGATAAGGTTATCTCTTTATTTTTATGGATTTGTGAAGAGTGGGATACTGGGAGCACAGAAATAGAATATTTAGATAAAAGGCAAAAATTTCGCATTTCCCATATTTAAAATTGAAAACAACACCTTGAGAATGACAGTGTTTCTCAACCAGTAGTAGTAATGTTATTGTTATTATATCTGTACGGTGTGTCGTTTAGTGAGTAGGATTTTTCCTACTGGCATATCTGTCATGATACAGAATAGATGTGTCATTTTCTTGTTTTTGCTTACTACATTTGACTTCCCCATGACTTAATTTTTGACCCTTAACCATGTATAGTTGGTAATTCTTAGAGGTCCCCTTTGAGTTGTGGAAAGGGCCAGGGTAACAGAATTTTCCAATCTTTGTAGGACCTTGAAATAACCATGATTTTGATGTATAGTTTGTTCATATTCTATGTGCATGGATGCACCACAGCACCAGAAATGCGATCTATTTACATTTTGGGGCCTATAAATAGAATGTGTAGTTGAAATTATAAAGAAAAATTCAGAGTTGAAATTAGGATCCAATGCGCCGAAAAACACATTAAGAATGTTTTGAGGCTGTCAATGGTCCTTACTCATTGTTGGTTATGCATATGTATGAGACTGAGTGATATCTACATTGTCGTAGTCAAGTCCTTTAGGTTGAAAATTGAAATGAATTCGGTCTTGTGTTTTCACGTATGGGCCATATCTTTCATGTTAGGTTTACATCCGCACACACTAGTATCATGTTGTTCAACATGTGTAATGAATATTATTACAATAATAGAGAAAATGATCAAGATTACAAGCTAGTGATATCGATATTAACAGTGTAGAAAATAAATCCGCATACATAGTTTTTTTTTTAGAAGTGATTTCCACACCTCAAATTGTAATCCACACACTCACTTTCTGTTTTAATAATTCTTCTCATATGAAGATAAAATTTAAGTCACTAAGGATAAAATTTAAGTTGTGAGCATCTCCAACAGTAGAGTTAAATTTATTGCTAAATTTGTCAACATTTAGATTTAAAGTAGCAATTTTTAAACTTTTGCTCCAGCACTATTGCTAAATTGTTTCTCCAAGATTGATAAATTTATCAATTTTCTCTGTCAATTTTTAAATTTATCAACTTCTTAAGATACTCTAATGAAAAGTGGGTGTGTGAATTAAAATTTTAAGAGTGTGTATTTCTTTTTTTCTTTCTTTTTCATTTGAAAACTAAAATTTTAAATTTATTTTTATTGCAGGACCACTACCAAACGGAGACTTTGAGGCAACTCCCACAGGCGGTTTCTCCAGTGACGCCATAGTAGACGGGCCCACAGGGATCCCCAGCTGGAAATCAAACGGCACCGTTGAGCTGGTCGAGTCCGGGCAAAAACAGGGTACGATGATCCTCATCGTACCGCAAGGTAGACACGCGGTCCGCCTCGGAAACGACGCCGAAGTGAGCCAGGACATCAAGGTGGAGAAGGGGTCGATCTACTCGGTCACGTTCAGCGCGGCTCGCACATGCGCGCAACTGGAGTCGCTGAACGTGTCGGTGCTACCCGCGTCGCAGACGATAGACCTGCAGACACTGTACAATGTGCAGGGGTGGGACCCCTACGCGTGGGCTTTTGAGGCGGAAGAGGAGGATGTGAAGCTGGCGTTTAGGAACCCAGGGATGGAGGACGACCCTACTTGTGGGCCCATCATTGACGACGTTGCTATCAAGAAGCTCTTTACCCCTGATAGGCCCAAAAGTAAGTTCCTTTTTTCTTCTTCCCGCGCTCTTTTATCATTTTTTTAACCTGCTCTCGTGGTCAAAAGTGAAGTTTGAAAATGGGGTTTAGGTTGACAATTCAGTAAAGAACATAAAAGTTACTGTTACTAAAGTTTTTGACAGCGACTAAAGTTTTCTTGAGAATATTTGTGGGAGATGGTCGATACAGATTTACCCTATATGATTCTATTCTATTTTACTAAATAGTTACTATTTGCTGTACTTTGTGCAGACAATGCAGTGGTTAATGGTGATTTTGAAGAAGGTCCATGGATGCTTGCAAACATCTCTTTAGGAGTGCTCCTTCCTACAAACCTCGATGAAGAAACATCGTCGTTACCTGGTTGGAATGTTGAATCCAACCGGGCTGTTCGCTACATTGACTCCTACCACTTCAGTGTGCCGCAGGGCAAGAGAGCGATAGAATTGGTATCCGGAAAGGAAGGCATCATTTCGCAAATGGTAGAAACTAAACCGAACAAGCCATATACCCTCACCTTCTCTGTAGGCCATGCCAATGACAAGTGCAAGCAGCCTCTTGCTGTCATGGCCTTTGCCGGCGACCAAGCGCAAAACGTCCATTACACCCCTGATTCGAACAGCACATTCCAAAGTGCCAATGTGAATTTCACTGCCAAGGCTGAGAGGTCAAGAATTGCATTCTACAGTGTGTACTATAACACAAGGACTGATGATATGACCTCACTGTGTGGACCTGTGGTTGATGATGTTAGGGTTTGGTTTTCCGGGTCAGGGAGAAATGGGCTGGGAGGATTGGGCCTAAGGCTTGGGCTTGCTTTGTGGGTGCTTGTGTGGATTTTGGTTTAGGTAGGGCGAGTCTGGTTTATAGAGCTTATCATATGAACTTATGGTCTACAGTTATGGCACGGGAGTGTTGGCAAGCAAATGAAACAATAGTCCCAAGTCCTATGTTGTATGTGGTATTTTCTTTATAGTTTTGCTATGAGAATGAGAATGTCATTCTCCTTGCTCTACTTTGTACCATTTCAAATGGCATTCGATCACATCATACAAAACACATGCACTTCTTTCAAAAGAAAAAAAGATACACATACACCAATCAAATCTCTGAAGCCCGTAACTTCAATAAAAAAGAGACTCTTATATTACAAGAGAAAACCATTTCATAATTTGGCATAACTCGAAACTTAATTTTATGGAGATAATTTGATAAACGTCCTCGAATTCATGAATGTAGCCAAGTGCCAAGATTAAGGTCAGATTGTATGCTTGTAGTAGGCTAATATCTTACCCCAAAAGATTATCCACCTTTCTGCTTTTAACAATCATACTACATCATCTATTCAAGATGAGGTTCACCCTCTAAATTGATGTGAGATACAAGCTTTTTCCATTTTTGCTTAGAGAAGTTGTGTCCCTTGGTACACAAATCATCCTCGACATCATATTTAAAATTGGATCACAACAAATAACCTAGAAAACAAAACACATATAATAGATATTAAAAAAGATCAAAATTTCCGTCCCCCAAACACAATGTGCAATCAAAGTTGAGACCACTATGTATCTGTATTAACGTCATACACTAATACATCTTAACTATCCACATGGTATGGATCATCATGTGTTGTTGAGATGATTTTCCTATATGCCCATGAACTCGGGAAACAGTTTCGTGTTGTGATTGTAGACTCGCGTCCAAAGCTTGAAGGCCAAGCATTACTTCATAGACTGGTAGCAAAGGGCCTGACGTGTACGTATACTCATATAAATGCTGTGTCCTATATCATGCATGAAGTAACACGAGTGTTTCTGGGAGCTGCCTCAGTATTATCTAATGGAACCGTATACTCAAGAGTTGGAACTGCATGTGTTGCTATGGTTGCTCACGCATTTTGCATTCCAGTCTTAGTCTGCTGTGAAGCTTATAAGTTTCATGAAAGAGTACAGCTTGATTCTATTTGCTCTAATGAACTAGGTATGCTTATTGTTGTATGAGACTGTGAGATAGTGTTTTTGTTTTGCTCTTTTATTTACTTAACCTGATGGAATACACCACATCTTCATATTTCTTGCAGGTGATCCAGACGCTGTTGCAAAAGTTTCTGGAAGAACTGATGTAAATTATCTGGAGAATTGGGCGAATAAGGATAATCTGCAACTTCTACTACTATAAAGCCAAGCCAAGCCCTCAAAAGCTTTACCAAATTATGAACATAATTACCCTTAATGAACTAACTAACATAAATAAAAACAAGGGCTATTATAGTAAAAGCAAAATCAAAACAAATAAAATAAATAAATAATCATAAAAACTATTGTTGGTAGGATGAATAATTGTATAATACAGGTAAACTTATTTAACCACTCACGCTTATCTTAGATGATCGTGATCATGATTCCGTGCAAATATGTACGGGTAGAAGACTAATTAAATTAAAAACAAGGGACCTCAATGACCTTGACCAAAAAAAAAAGGGACACTCAATGACGAAAATAACCCGGACGAACAGACGTCTCAGGGGCACGGGGAGCCCCGATTCTATATAAGGGTTGGGGAGAAGGGACCAGAAAGGGCAGGAGAAAAAAGAGGCGGGGGGTCAATTCTCGCATTTCAAACGCTCCTCCTCCTCCTCCTCCCCTCCTCCCCCTCTCTTTGTTCTTTCCCTAATATGGAAGACGAGGAGGGGCCCACCGACGCCGCCATCGTCGCCGTCCCCACGGCCACCGACTCCACTCCTCCACCGTCTCCGCCTCACGACTCCGATGTCTCCCCCGTCGGATCCCCCGATCGCGCGGCCGCCGAGGTTCAACGCCTGCCGTCCGACGACGACCCCGATCAAGCCGCCGCCGGCGGTCTCACCGAGGATCTGAAGCAGAAGATTATCAAGCAGGTGAGATCCCTATTATCTCTGAATTTTTTTAATAGCCTTGTGCTGTTTGCTGTGTTATTTTATTATGAACCCTAGAATTGCATTCTATGTGCTAATAGTTCCAGTAGGTTTACAATTTATGAATTTATGTGCATATGGATGTAACTTTGAGGTGAAATCGAAATAGAACAATGTGCGCTGATGCTCAGCTTCTATTATATATCAAGTAGGGCATTGGAACTGTGATGTTGAAGAGGTTAAGGTTTGATAGAGTGCTAAGCTGAGCATTTGGTTCGATAATGATTAATTTTCGTTGACATTTTGGAATTCAGGCTATGTTAATTAAGGTTTATATGTAACACCTTTCTTTGTTCGTGGTTTTGCAGGTGGAATACTACTTTAGTGATGAAAACTTGCCGAACGACAAATACATGTTGAGTTTGATTAAAAAGAACAAAGAAGGCTTTGGTGAGTACTTGGTGTATATGTTTGTTTTAATCGAGTTATCCTGTGACTTATTCTGTTCGACTGTAACTTGCTTTGTACTTCACATTAACTTATAGCTGTCCTGTTCTTTCCCCAAATGACTTCTTTGCTTTCTATGGAAATGTCCTTTTCCTAATAAGCGATTGAGAAAATGGCAGAAAATGCTTTAGGGATGATATGTAATCGAGTGGCAACTTATGGGATAACATTTTTCCTCTTGTTTTCAAAGGTAGCAAATCCATTGTTTTATGTGTTACCAATAGCAGTCTGCCCCCTTTTTCTGAAGTGCATGTGAAATTTGATTCTGTTTCTAGATTCATATGTTAAATTTTTCTTAGGTGGTATGCAGGGATTGTATGTATCGGCACAGTGCTATAATATGTGCACTTTGTTCCGAGCGTTCTCTGCAAGATTCAATTTCGGGGAAGATGGGCAGTTGTGTTTCATGCAACCTATTGAAATTTTCAACAATCATCTTCCCCAAATTCAACCTTTGCTTTCACATCCCTGGCCAAAAAATTTAAGTCTGCACTTGAAGTTTGTCCACATGTAGTTCCTAGTTCTCTCTTTCTCTCTCTGGGTATTTTATTATCCTTTCTATTGTTGATTACTTAGGAAGTGGACCAAAATGGCTTCACAAAGCTATGTCATGAAGTATTTTATGTCATTAGAGCAATGCAAGATGTCCAATTCATGCAGTCTAATGATCTAAGTAGCATTTGTATTAGAAGACCCCATTTTGTGACACATAATTTGGAGATTTTTATGCACTTGGCCTATTTAACTAGCCTGTCCTTGGTTTAATTTGTTATTTAAAGTTTTAAACCATAATCAAGACTGTTCAATTTTGTATTGTCAATCATTTTAGTTTAGCTTGCAATACTAGATTAGAGAAGACGAAAGTGATGAGTAAAGCAGGTACTTCTGACAGTTTGCCTAACCTGGGTGTTTTCCTGGTGCAGCTAGAATTAGCTGTGCCGAGCATCTGGGATAGGATTGAATGATTATGCAATGACTGCTGACTGATTCTTCCTCTATTCATAGACTTCTTCTGCAAGAGACTTTCTAGTATTTTTTACTTTTTTGGTTTTGCCTTGTTTCTGAATCAGTATAATTATATCTTTTAGACTTCTGTCTCCCTCCCTCTGGTCTCTATGCAAGTAAGTGTAACATCTTCTGGCTACAACTAGCTATTGCGTTTACCCTTTTCATTTACTCCTGATCTCCATTTTGTAAATGAAAGATTAAAAGTACATGAGAGGAACATTTTACTTGCTTGAAGAGTCAAATCTGTAATGTGAGGAGTAATAATCTCTATCCCGAAAACTCTAAGGGTTGCAATGCTTAGAAGTGATGATAAACAAACATGTTTGCAATTAATTATGTTTAGGACCCATTGATCCTTATAAATCCAACCATTGGTAAAGATATGTATATGTTTATATGTATTTATGTGACAGTTTCCTCTAATCTTTTGCTTATTTTCTTGCAGTTCCTATTTCAGTCATTGCTTCCTTCAAGAAAATGAAGAAGCTCGTTCGTAACAACTCGTTGATAGCGGCAGCTTTGAAGGACTCTTCTCTCCTTGTAATATTCTTCTCTTCTTCTCTTGTAAAGTGTTTGTGTTAGTCACATCTGAAATCCTAAATGACAAGTGTAAACTTGCCTTCTCGTAGGTTGTGAGTTCGAATGGGAAGAAGGTGAAACGACTTCATCCTCTACCATCACTTGAAACCAGGGATCCAAAGGTATTCTGGTTGGCCTTGATATTCGTTATTATTTTATTGTTACTTTTTAGGAAATCTAACGTGTTATAACATTATTAACATTTGGTTTGTGTATAGCAGTTCACTGTTTTGGTAGAGAATCTACCAGCTGATCATTCAGTGGAGAACCTTAAGAAAATGTTTAGTGAAGCCGGAAAGTATGCTTTCTTCTCCTCATCCTGCGTTGTTTGATGGTATCTTATTACTGTTTCTACAATTAATTATTGTTTTTATTTAATTTTCAGTGTAAAAGATATATGCATACTTGACCCAAGTGCCATAGATGCATCAGCAAAAGGCGGGAAGGTTGAGAAGCCAATCAGTAATAAGGTATGGTCCACATCACAATTATCTGGTCTGACGTACTACTGTGTTTTACACGATGGTTGAAGTTTTTTCTGTTTATAATTTTAAGCTTTTGTTCTTCTCTGCAGTTGCATGCCCTTATAGAGTATGATACTGTGGAGGCTACTGAGAAAGCTGTAAGTAATTGGCTCTTTTCTCTAGCAGTGCATTTGGCTCTATATAGTTGGGTTTTCAGGTTACAGTTGTTGACTTCTTTTCTGTTGGTTTGGATCAGGTTGCTATTTTAAACAATGAGGAAGATTGGAGAAATGGCATGCGGGTGAAGCTTCTAAAGCAGATGGTAAATTTTTATTTTTTTTTCGTTTCAGTTACTCTCTTTTTTTGGCTGCAAGAGGATTAATGGTGCTCTTATATACATCAGAGTAAGTATGGGCAGAGTGCACAGCGTAGACAATCTCGCAGGGGCTTTGATTCTGAGAAGAGTAGCAGTATCCGAACATCTGAAGCAGGGATTGAGGAGACTCATAATGCGAGCGAACATCACAATGGTACACCTGATGAAGAGGTAATCGGAATTGAGTTCTCCTGTGAATATATATTGGACTTTGAAATTAGCGGAGTTACCATAAAATTGAAAAGCTTCCTAAACAAAATAGAGATGACACTAGTATCTGTACTTGTTTCTGCATTGTAGGATGGAGGAGATCAGTTCCCTAAGGAGAAAACTGGGCACAGGGGTCGAAGTCGAGGACAATCTGGCAGGCCGAAGTATCGTGGCCTCAACGGGTTTGGTATGTTGATTACTTTGAATGGGCTCCTTCCCTTTTTCCTCCTTTTCTAATTCTAAATTGATATCATCTTTCTCTCCAGGCCATGGAACTTCTTCGTCTGCTCATCTAATTGAATCTTCAAAGCCACCACCTGGCCCTAGAATGCCTGATGGAACCAGGGGATTCACAATGGGACGAGGCCGGACTCCGGTGCCTAAGCAGAGTTAACATGGGATTTGTCGCCAGATAAAGCGACTTTTGTTTCTGGTTCTGTTTCCCTTGCCTCTGACATCTGGTAATCCGGAATTTGTATATTCATGCTGGTGGAGAATAGTCATCATTGGATCTCGGTATATCTATTCATATGGCGATAGATAACCGTTACGTTTTATGACAAACTCTCACTCGTGTTTTGGTGGAAAATGTTGGACGCATGGATGGTGATCGTTTATGGACTTGTAGTAGTTGTCTTATAGACTTGATTGATTCTAGTGACAAAAGATACACATTGTTTTGTTCAATTGGTTAACAACTAAGTAAATATGAGTAGTATCTTTACCTTGACCTATGATTGCATGAATTGATCCACGTGTTATGGTGCGTCACGATCTTAAACAATTGAAAAGTGATGGAATGATTGTTATTTCTGTGTTTACTTATATATAATGGAATCAGAATGAGTGTGGGTTTTATCATCTAACAAGGAATTGTAATACCAAAGATAGAGGTGGGTTTAGAAATGATATCATTAGAAATCAATATTTATACATAAAGTACCCTCTATTAATTTTAATATGACAATAATAATTATTCTCTATGTGTGTCTTGGCCTTATGCCAATAGGATATGTAGTTAGACTAGATCTATGTATTCATATCCTTACCATATTGGTATTGTGTAATTTCCTATATAAAGGGCTCTTATCAATGAATAAGATGATGATTCTCTTGCCATCTCTTTATCTCTACCATTAATCCTTCATCACGTTATCATGCACTTTGTTCTAACCCTAGAGCCAATAGCCCACCATTTTTTTTCCAAACCCTAAAAACCAAAACCCTAAAATTGGGCAGCCTTGTTTTTCCCGATTTCCGACCAAAATTCCGACTGCCCTCCGCCGGAATTTTATATCCCCAGAAAGTTCTTTCCGTCACGGATCCAACGCCGCCGGCCTCACCCTGAGAACCGGCCGGAAAGTCTCCGAACCGGCCGCCGGAAAATTCCAGACCGCCGCCGCTACCGACCACCGGTTCACCACCTTCCCTTGCTCCGATCAACCTGAAATTTTGACAGAAGCTTCCCCATCCAGAGCTGCTCCTATCAAATTTTCAGCCCCAAATTCGAAGTATAAGTAGGCGAAACGTTATTTCTCCTCTCGGCAGCCTTTAGAAAGGTATGTTTTGAAACCTTAAACTCTTCCAAGTTCAATAACTCGGGGAGGATAAAATCCTTTCCTCCCTTCTCCATCTCCATTCTATGCTTGGGATTTTGTGTGTGCAGGTACCAAAAATCCCGGAATTTTATTCGCGGGTCAAGAGTATGTTGGATCACTCTTGTTTCTTTGTCCGGGTTGTGTTTGATCAACCCCGACCTTTCACCGGATTGTGTTTGATCAATCTGAGGCCTTTTTCCGAATTGTGTTTGATCAATTCGCGGCTTTTCCGGATTGTGTATGATCAATCCGAAGGACAAACCATTAAAAGCATCGTTTGTGACCTCTATCGAGTCTCATAA
>NC_020493.1:2414613-2416651 GCF_000184155.1 Fragaria vesca subsp. vesca | reverse complement strand
CCTTTGAAGGTGACTCTTGGCACTGCATCCTCAAGGAGGATCGCCCACTTGTTTCCGGTTAAGTCTTCTACCCTATAGTGGATTTTTCATCATCAATTGTTCAACTAGGCTCATCCAAGCTCAGTGTGATGTCTTAGAATTGTCCGAAATTAAGGAGATAGTGGTTTTAAGTGTGTCTCGCACTACCGACCCTCCACGGACATGCCTGGTCATACTGACTTGAAGTTACTGAAAGCTTTTGATTTTGGATCCCCCTACGCTATTAAACCAATTGCCGTCTTGCAAAAGACGTTGAAGACTTATCAAAGCTGGAAAATTATCATCATGATCGGATCCTCTAGGTCCTCTGAGTTAGTTTATGTTCATGTCAGGGAGCTTTTGCTAACTAGTCAGGGAGTTTACGACCTTAGAACGACCGAAAGGACTTGGTTTTGATCATACACACGTCACTTTTGGCTAAGGCAAAAGCCTACACGCCACCTGCAAGCTTCACAGCTTCGCACATGCCAAATCTGCGAAAAACAACAATCTGTCCCTTCTGGACAGTCAACTTCGTTTGAGATTTTTGAACAGCTCCGGACGAACCAGACAGTGAGCTTTATATCATTGGAAAGCTCTACGAGTCTAGTTTTCAGATCTTTTCACGGTTCGTCCATATCTATTTTAACGAAGAAGTTATGGCTGTTTTAGTGCGCAAAGGTCATTCTGCGCGGAAATTTTTATGCACTCTCGGGATTGCAACTTTTCGTAGCTTCTTTCAATCCTTCTAAATGGTTCAAGTAGAACTATTTACTCGCCTATCTAGTCCTTGTAGTTATGTCCCATAGAGACATTGAGTGCTTCGCAGATAGTGGAATTATCCACAACATTCTAAGGAACCATGTTGAGCTTTAAAGACATTCATGCTAATAGTTTTCATTTGAAAACACATTGTGAGAATGAACAAGAATTCTTTTGTGTATACCTTCTCATGAATGCGGACTAAAGCGCATCTTGGAGAAATTCATGAGTCAATCTAGTGGACTGTATGTCACTATAATTCGAATATCGAATCTCATGTTGTCACCAAACATGATATTTGGGACACTGACTCATATAGGCTTTGGTTTGACTAAATTGGTCAACCTGGAAGAGATATAATGATCCAAATTTTGAGAAATTCTCATGGACATCCATTCTTCCGCTCAAAACGAAGACATTCGAGACCTAGCATCACCATGAAGCATGGTGGTGACCCGGGGGACATTGACGTCACCCGAACACGACTTCAACTTCCTGGAGGTCGTCCGGTCAATTCCTCAAGCAATTGAGGTGCACCGGCCTTTCCTCGATGTCGCATTGGCCCCCTGCAATGCTCATTGCTCGTTTTGAAAGCCTATTCTTTAGCTAAATTAGGAGTGAGACCCTCCTATGCTAAATAACACAAAAGTGAACATTCTATTCTTACATAAAATTATGTAGATAGATACAACCAACTTGCGGACACCTTTTATGTTTTATGGTGTTGGTTGAAGTGTTAGCACACTGGTCACGTGTTACACTATTATCTACTGCTTATGTTGCTTATACTTCTACGGGCTCACTACCCATTCTTTAAAGAAGTTCATCGGGATGTAAGTTGAAGTGTCCTGTACCCCATGTTCACACGCAATACGGTCTCACCGAGGCTACGACCAAGCAACTTTAGCTTGTCGCTCGAACATTATTGATGCACACCACTCTTTCTATTGCGTCTTGGGGCTATGCAATATTTGCATGCAGCTTTACTTTTCATCTACGACCCACCATCATTGAATTTTGTTGTACTACAGCTCGTGACTGTGTACCAGGATTGACACGAAATTGCAATCCTTGAGCTCGGCAGGATTGAAACGGATCTCCAATCCTTGAGCTCGGCTAGATGTTATTTCTAGGTGCCAAATCGCATTGCCACTGCGTACAATGATAGGTCATTTGAGATGAATAAGTTTAGGTTGGATATGAACCTCCACCTATAATCCGCATATGTAGGAACTTTGTCAGGCGATCTGATTCACCG
>NC_020493.1:2411598-2413735 GCF_000184155.1 Fragaria vesca subsp. vesca | reverse complement strand
TCAGCGCGCGGCACAAGGCGGAGTGTTCTAGGATATTCTCTATGTGTGCCTTGGCCTTATGCCAATAGGATATGTAGTTAGACTAGATCTATGTATTCATATCCTTACTATATTGGTATTGTGTAATTCCCTATATAAAGGGCTCTTATCAATGAATAAGATGATGATTCTCTTGCCATCTCTTTATCTCTACCATTAATCCTTCATCATAATGCTAATTTTATTTTATTTTTTTTAGATACTAATACTAGTGATCAATTTTTTTATTTTTATTTTTAGATATTAATAATATGCTATTTGCGGAAGTTGTTTAATTTTATGTGTGGAAGAATAATAAGTATGATGTCTTAATTTTGTTGTTCAACCCTTGCATCTTGTCTTAATACATAACTCTAAATGCTAGTATTAGGACCAAATGATTTTGATAAATCATGGTAAAAGAGACGAGATTGCAATATACACAAGCGCATATATAGTCTCTATATTAAATTATTAATATGTAACCACATAATTATAATCAATACAATGAATCGAAATATCCACTCTTGACTTGTTGATTATACATAACTTTTCGATTAAGACAATCAAAACGAAAAAGAAAACTAGATTAACATGTAGGAAAAATTATGCGGATGTGAATGTGTAGCTACCTTTTTTAGGGGTATTTTAGTAATTAAAACTGTAATTAGTTACATTTCTAGTCTAATTTTATGTGGTAAGTAAACAAGTCAACGAATGAAATTGAATCTTCACGTACTATTCTATTCCATCTCTCGTTTATTCATTTTTTCGTTTCTGACAAAATTGATTGTAAGTAAGTAAACGTGTTCGTTGCCTTTATATAAAAACAGAGAAAATCGTTGCGGGACGTTCAAAGTTTTTCTATTTTGCTTTGTCCCTCCGGCCATTCCGCTTGGAGTTGTTTCGGGTATAAAATGCCCTTCTCAGCTCGAATATCCTTCTCCAGTTTATTTATGGATTCACCAACCTCCTCTTCAAGATCTATTCCTTCTCTCATTTGCACCTTTCTCTCTGAAACTCTCTTCTTCTTTTACTGATTCACCGCCATGGCATCATCTTATTATTCCTTCAATCTCCTCCACCTCTACCCTGTCCAGCTCCCTCGCCCCCACCGCCGCTCCTCATTTCCCGCCGTCAATCGCCTCCGATCCGGTTCCGGATTCCCTCCGGTATATTCCGGAATCAGTTACGATCTTAAGGTTTGTGAGTTGGCGACCGTTGATTTCTTTCATTCTATGGTTTGGTGAAATTGCTTGAGAGTTTGGTAGTTTAATGTAAAAGTCAACTATTTGACTCTAAAAACTAGAATCTGTAATGGTCACCAGCGGAAGAGACACAGGCAAGTGTACCCACATTAGGATTTTACATAATACTTGAAGAATACAACAATGCTTCCATTGTATCTGTAATGGTCTTGACTATTCCGTGCCAATGTACCTTGAAAGTTTAAATCTCATTGGTCCTCATTGAGTCCTAGGGAGACAGATTTGAACTGTTCCTTTCTTTTTGGTACAATGCGAAATTAGTGAGGTCTTCCTTAGTTTGATGGTCTTTTACAATACGTTTACAGGATCAGACAAGGAGTATTACTCAACGCAGGACTGATAATGTTCTTACTAGTGGTACTTCTATATGTGGATTGGTGTGCTTGGCGCATTGTTAAACTACCTTTGGCACCCTTCCACTTGACTTGCCCGTTTGTTATATCAGCCGCTTTAGCCTCTTGTGCGGGATATGTTTGTGTTCCACTGCTCTATAGCTTGAAGATTCATCAAATTATCAGAAAAGAAGGTTCTGTAAGGCACTCCTTGAAGAAAAGAACTCCCACAATGGGGGGATTGTTCTTTGTACCAGTTGGTGTTACTGTTGCAAGGTTCACTGCTGGTTTTTCTTCTGTTGAAGTAGCAGGAGCAGCTACAGCAACTCTTGCTTTTTCTGCTATTGGACTACTTGATGATATCATTTGCTTGATCAAGAATCATAATAGTGGTCTATCTGCATGGATAAAAATCATTTTGGAGGTGAACATTCTACTGTCATTTTTTTTTCTTTTTTTTCCTCAAATACTAGGAGTTGCATCTAACAACCTTGTGAGTAACAATATTTCTCTTTTTTT
>NC_020493.1:2397205-2411578 GCF_000184155.1 Fragaria vesca subsp. vesca | reverse complement strand
TTTTTTGCAGGTAGCTGTTGGAACATGGTTTTCATATTGGTTGCATACGACAAATATATCATCACCCTATGGCATGTATATCTTCTTGTAACTATTATTCTGATGGTAACTCACATGTCTATTCTTTTGGTGATGAGTTTACAGAAATTAGGAACTTGTGTTTTAATGCTGCATATCAGTCAGACAGAATAAGATATTTAATAGACATATAGTTGAGCTTAATATAAACTAAATACATGATTTGGCCTAATAGTGATGGCCAATAGATATATTGCATATGTAATTTACATATGGTGAGCTGTATTAGGTTTTAAGCATATGTATTAGAGTGAGAAACAATTTTTAGGAGGCTTTTTGTATAACTGAATTTTCTGGCCTTTTGATTTCTTTCTACTGTTAAATCTACTAGTTTACGAGTACTTTTTATGTAATCAATCTGGTTGATAAGTATGAGAAGCCCTTCTGATCAGTGATCACATCCCAAAATAACCATTGTTGAACTAGGTTTGGACTGATCTTGTTCTTGATGAGTAAGATTGCTGCCATACATGATCTTATATTCACTTGGTCTAACAAGTTCATGGTATGATATTCATTTATTGGGACGTCAGTTGCTACACTTCTGGATCTATGCACTAAATGCTTACTCATGGTACTTTTGTTGAAGTTCTCTCTCCTCTTTCTTCATGCAGGAAAATGTTGGTTCCTCTACCTGCTCCAATAGGCATAGTGTGGCTGGGAAAATTATATCTAATGCTGGCTTCATTCTGTTTTGTTTCTATGGGAAATGGGGTGGACTTGACAGATGGCCTTGATGGGCTGGCTGGAGGATCTGCTGCATTGGCTTTTACAGGAATGTCGATCGCAGTACTTCCAATATGTTCAGGTGAGTGCATTTGTTATTGTGATTTAGTCTAAATGGGGCCATGTACATCGAGGATCAACTGATCGATATTTGGTTTATGATGTGAGTTATATGTGATACAGTGGCCATCAAAATAAGATAGGTTTGTTATTGGTTCTTGTTAGCTGGTCTGGGCATCCAATTCATTGTTGATAATAGTGATGCACTTTTTTTTATAGTTCTTCAGCACTAAATATTGTATGGCCTATGAACAGACCTTGCAATATTTGGAGCGTCAATGGCAGGAGCTTGTGTTGGTTTTCTTTTGCACAACCGATAAAAGGCATCAGTGTTCATTGGTAATACGGGGTCCTTGGCACTTGGTGGAGGGTTAGCTGCAATGGCTTGTTGCACAGGGATGTTCTTCCCATTGTTCATTTCATCCGGCGTCTTTGTCTTGGAAGCCTCATCAGTCATTTTGCAGGTTTGTTATCCATACCATTGAACTTCCACAAACTGTGTTTCTCACTCCCAGGTTTGGTTGAAACTGCAGTTCTCTCTGGACTGATGTTTTTAGTAACATGTAGGTAATGTACTTTAAGACAACCAACCGCTTGCAAGGTGCGGGTCGCCATGGAACTATGTGGACTTAAAGTCATTGAACTTAGATACAAGGACTTTTTTCTCTCTCTAGCTGAGAGCTTTTCTCTCTTCAGTGAGGGCCATCTGCGTCTAAGTGACGCTTTTTCTGTGAGATTCTCACATCCCTATCTCCATTCTCTCTAGTCAATCTTCCACAATGAATCCGTTCCTTTATCAACTTTTTTTCTCCGAATAGATCCTGCGATTTGATTCAGATTGTGTTTCCTATTATTCCCCTCTCCAAATTAGATTTTCCATAATGGCCAGTGATGATGATATTGAGCTGGTGGCTCGCGATGAAGGGGAATCTGAGGTGTTTCACCTCGCTGGGGCTTTGTTAGCTGAACGTCCGCCGCATCCAAATTCAGTTACTGGTGGTCTCAGGCGGGCTTGGAGCTCTTATGGAGAAGAAGATGATGATATCCAAGTGTTTATGGTGAACGATCGTCTCTATTCGATTGTGGTAAAGCAGGAAGAAATTGCGAAGCAAATAGTTAACTCTGGACCTTGGAATATTGATGATCGGTTGATGAATGTGGTTCCATGGCCCAGGGAGTTGGCAATTGAGGATATCGACTTCTCTCCGATACAATTCTGGATTCAGATTCATTTCCTTCCCCTGGGTATGTTGTCGGAGGGGAGTGCTCGTAATATTGGTAGGAAGGTGGGTCGTGTAATTGAGATTGAGGATCCGATTCGAATTCCGAGATCGTTTCTGCGTTTGAAAGTTGTGGTAGATGGGAAGAAACCTCTTTACCCTGGGTTTTGGCATGGTCCTGCTAGAAAGAAGATCCGAGTCAAGTATGAAAAACTCTGTGATTTCTGTTACAGTTGTGGCCGGATTGGACATCCGATGAGATTATGTAAGTGGGACGATGGACCTGCAGATGCTGATGAGTTTTATAATAATGATATGCGGGTCGGTGTGGATCCAAAATTGGATTTCAATGATTTTGCAGCACCGTCTGCGGCGGAGAATGGAGATTTCTGGACGGAGCTAGCTAAGGCGCGCGTGAGAAATGCCCGTATGCTGGCGCGCGTAGATATGAGAGGGAATGGTGATTTCTTGGATCCTGCACTGAATGCTGACTCCGCTAATTACTTTAGTCAGCAGAATCAATCAGAAGCTGGGAATAATTCTGTGTGCCAATCAGGAGTGAGTTCTCTCGCCAAAAAAAAAAAAAAAAATACAGGAGTGAGTTCATTTGCTGATGTGGAAGCTGAGAATTTGGGTCGGGTTAATTCGGAGGGGATTATGGGCCAGGGACAGGTGGGAACAGCGTCCAAGTTGGGCCATAATTCAGATGTATTAAGTGATGATGTGCAGCCTCGTCTGCCAATTCAGGTGGGAACCGACGCCGCCATCGTCGCCGTCCCCACAGCCACCGACTCCACTCCTCCACCGTCTCCGCCTCACGACTCCGATGTCTCCCCCGTCGGATCCCCCGATCGCGCGGCCGCCGAGGTTCAACGCCTGCCGTCCGACGAAGACCCCGATCAAGCCGCCGCCGGCGGTCTCACCGAGGATCTGAAGCAGAAGATTATCAAGCAGGTGAGATCCCTATTATCTCTGGATTTTTTTAATAGCCTTGTGCTGTTTGCTGTGTTATTTTATTATGAACCCTAGAATTGCATTCTATGTGCTAATAGTTCCAGTAGGTTTACAATTTATGAATTTATCAGCAAATTCCAATGTGATGTGGTTCTTCGCTATTGTATTTGATATTTTCGAGGCAACAGAACTGCAAATGAGCATATTAAATCTTTAGTCAAGCACTACATGCTAATCAAGAAGAAATAAAAGGAAGGGTTTGCCAGAGAATGGAAGACACTCTCGAAGATTCAGGAGATGGCGAGAGAAAGGACTGAAGAGACAAAATACAGGCCCAACTTTGCAAGAGGCCCAACTCTCTTTTGTGTGTTTAGAAACAGTAATTAAAAACAGTGTTATTAACAGTGAATTAAGTTGTCTCCACAGTTGACAGAAAATATATATATGGTAAATGTGCATATGGATGTAACTTTGAGGTGAAATCGAAATAGAACAATGTGCGCTGATGCTCAGCTTCTATTATATATCAAGTAGGGCATTGGAACTGTGATGTTAAACAGGTTAAGGTTTGATAGAAAGCTAAGCTGAGGATTTGGTTCGATAATGGTTACTTTTCGTTGACATTTTGGAATTCAGGCTATGTTACTTACGGTTATATGTAACACCTTTCTTTGTTCATGGCTTTGCAGGTGGAATACTACTTTAGTGACGAAAACTTGTCTAACGACAAACACATGTTGAGTTGGATTAAAAAGGACGAAGAAGGCTTTGGTGAGTACTTGGTGTATATGTTTGTCTCAATCGAGTTATCCTGTGACTTATTCTGTTCGACTGTGACTTGCTTTGTACTTCACATTAACTTATAGCTGTCCTGTTCCTTTGCTTTCCATGGAAATGTCCTTTTCCTAATAAGCGATTGAGAAAATGGCAGAAAGTACTTTAGGCATGATATGTAATCCAGTGGCGACTTATGGGATAATGTTTTTCCTCTTGTTTTCAAAGGTAGCAAATCCATTGTTTTATGTGTTACCAATAGCAGTGTGCCCCTTTTTCTGAAGTGTATTTGAAATTTGATTCTGTTTCTAGATTCATATGTTAAATTTTTCTTAGGTGGTATGCAGGGATTGTATATCGGCGCAGTGCTATAATATATGCACTTTGTTCCGAGCGTTCTCTACAAGATCCAATTTCGGGGAAGATGGGCAGTTGTGTTTCATGCAACCTATTGAAATTTTCAACAATCATCATCCTCAAATTTAACCTTTGCTTTCACGTCCCTGGCCAAAAATTTAAGTCTGCACCTGAAGTTTGTCCACATGTAGTTCCTAGTTTTCTCTCTCTCTCTCTCTCTGGGTAATTTATTATCCTTTCTACTGTTGATTACTTAGGAAGTGGACCAAAATGACTATGCAATGACTGCTGACTGATTCTTCCTCTATTCATAGAATTCTTCTCCAAGAGACTTTCTAGATTTTTTACTTTTTTCGGTTTTGCCTTGTTTCTGAATCAGTATAATTATATCTTTTAGACTTCTGTCTCCCTCCATCCAGTCTCTATGCATGTAAGTGTAACATCTTCTGGCTACAACAGCTATTGTGTTTACCCTTTACATTCACTCCTGATCTCCATTTTGTAAATGAAAGATTAAAAGTACATGAGAGGAACATTTTACTTGCTTGAAGAGTCAAATCTGTAATGTGAGGAGTAATAATCTCTATCCTGAAAACTAAGGGTTGCAATGCTTAGAAGTGATGTACAAACATGTTTGCAATTAATTATGTTTAGGACCCATTGACCCATTGATCCTTATAAATCCAACCATTGGTAAAGATATGTATATGGTTATATGTATTTATGTGACAGTTTCCTCTAATCTTTTGCTTATTTTCTTGCAGTTCCTATTTCAGTCATTGCTTCCTACAAGAAAACGAAGAAGCTCGTTCGTAACAACTCGTCGATAGCGGTTGCTTTGAAGGAATCTTCTCTCCTTGTAATATTCTTCTCTTCTTCTCTTGTAAAGTGTTTGTGTTAGTCACATCTGAAATCCTAAATGACAAGTGTAAACTTGCCTTCTCGTAGGTTGTGAGTTCGAATGGGAAGAAGGTGAAACGACTTCATCCTCTACCATCACTTGAAACCAGGGATCCAAAGGTATTCTGGTTGACCTTGATATTCGTTATTATTTTATTGTTACTTTTTAGGAAATCTAACGTGTTATAAAATTATTAACATTTGGTTTGTGTATAGCAGTTCACTGTTTTGGTAGAGAATCTACCAGCTGATCATTCAGTGGAGAACCTTAAGAAAATGTTTAGTGAAGCCGGAAAGTATGCTTTCTTCTCCTCATCCTGCGTTGTTTGATGGTATCTTATTACTGTTTCTACAATTAATGATTGTTTTATTTAATTTTCAGTATAAAAGATATATGCATACTTGACCCAAGTGCCATAGATGCATCAGCAAAAGGCGGGAAGGTTGAGAAGCCAATCAGTAATAAGGTATGGTCCACATCACAATTATCTGGTCTAACGTACTATTGTGTTTTACACGATGGTTGAAATTTTTTTCTGTATATAATTTTAAGCTTTTGTTCTTCTCTGCAGTTGCATGCCCTTATAGAGTATGATACTGTGGAGGCTACTGAGAAAGCTGTAAGTAATTGGCTCTTTTCTCTATCAGTGCATTTGGCTCTATATAGTTGGGTTTTCAGGTTACAGTTGTTGACTTCTTTTCTGTTGGTTTGGATCAGGTTGCTATTTTAAACAACGAGGAAGATTGGAGAAATGGCATGCGGGTGAAGCTTCTAAAGCAGATGGTAATTTTTTTCGTTTCAGTTACTCTCTTTTTTTGGCTGCAAGAGAATTAATGGTGCTCTTATTATATACATCAGAGTAAGTATGGGCAGAGTGCACAGCGCAGACAATCTCGAGGGGGCTTTGATTCTGAGAAGAGTAGCAGTATCCGAACATCTGAAGCAGGGATTGAGGAGACTCATAATGCAAGTGAACATCACAACGGTACACCTGATGAAGAGGTAATCGGAATTGAGTTCTCCTTTGAATATGTATTGGACTTTGAAATTAGTGGAGTTTCCATAGAATTGAAAAGCTTCCTAAACAAAATAGAGATGACTCTAGTATCTGTACTTGTTTCTGCATTGTAGGATGGAGGAGGCCAGTTGCCTAAGGAGAAAACTGGGCACAGGGGTCGAAATCGAGGGCAATCTGGCAGGCAGAAGTATCTTGGCCTCAATGGGTTTGGTATGTTGATCACTTTGAATGAGCTCCTTCCCGTTTTCCTCCTTTTCTAATTCTAAATTGATATCATCTTTCTCTCCAGGCCACGGAACTACTTCGTCTGCTCATCCAATTGAACCTTCAAAGCCACCACCTGGCCCCAGAATGCCTGATGGAACCAGGGGATTCACAACGGGACGAGGCCGGACTCCGGTGTCAGTTGTAGTTGTCTTGTAGACTTGATTGATTCTAGTGACAAAAGATGCACATTGATTTGTTCAATTGGGTTCACTCTTACTGTTGAAAACTAAGTAAATATGAGTAGTAATCATTACCTTGACCTATGATTGCATATGAATTGAGCCACGTAGACTATATACTTATGCTTCATCGATGTTAGGTCTTAGATCAAGACATAACATTGTGGTTAGTAACAGCTAATGCAATTTACACCACTATGATATTTGCTATGTGGCGCCTCGTGGTTTCACGCTCCAAAAGGCGCGTCATGGCCTCAAACAAGAGAGATACTTCTGTGTCTGTGTCACGTGTGCGATCAGCCGACGGTTGTGCGACACGTGTTTTTTTTTTTTCCACACAGCCCCTCTCCGGCGAAGCAATAGAGCCAGAATCTTCACCCCCGCCGGCCGAAACCATCGCCAACCACGACGATCTCCTCTCACAGATCCTCCTCCGTCTCGAAGCCAGGTTCCTCCTCCGCCACAACCCTACGCCTCCCTCTCTCCACCTTCTTCTTCCTCTCCACCTCCTAACGCCTCACCTTCGTCTCCCTCTCCGGATCCCTCTCCTCTCCTCTCGATTCGCTCCCGGAGCTCCGATGAGCCAAGATTCTCCAGAAAAAAGAAGAAAAAACTTCACCGGAGAATTTGTCGGAGCAAAAACACGTGTCGCACAGACACGAGACACGACAGTCGCACAGAAGTATTTCTCCTCAAACAAATATATAAAAAGAGAGAAAATCGTTTACTCCGACTTTATGTTATAAGTGATATGTGCTATGTGCTATGTGGCGCCACGCTCCAAAAGGCGCGTCATGATATATAAAAAGAGAGAAAATCGTTGCGGGACTTTCAAAGTTTTTCTATTTTGCTTTCTCCCTCCGGCCATTCCGCTTGGAGTTGTTTCGGGCAGCTCGAATATCCTTGTCCAGTTTTATTAATGGATTCACCAACCTGTTCTTCGAGATCTATTTCTTCTCTCATTTACACTTTCCTCTCTGAAACTCTCTTCTTCTTTTACTGATTCACCGCCATGGCATCATCTTATTATTCCTTCAATCTCCGCCACCTCTACCCTCTCCAGCTCCCTCGCCCCCACCGCCGCTCCTCATTTCCCTCCGTCGATCGCCTCCGATCCGGTTCCGGATTCCCTCCGGTATGTTCCGGAATCAGTTACGATCTTAAGGTTTGTGAGTTGGCGACCGTTGATTTCTTTCATTCTATGGTTTGGTGAAATTTGTTGAGAGTTTGATAGCTTAATGTAAAAGTCAACTATTTGACTGTAAAAACTATAATCTGTGACAGTCTCGTTTACATTTGTTCGTGATTACTTTTTGTAGTTGATCGGGTTACGAAGCTGTGGACGCCGCTTTGGTCATGGTCCTGTCCACTATGGAGCCTTTGATGTGGTAACCTTTCTCTAACTCACTTCATATTTCTAAAGCTTATTGATTTTGGATTGTTCGTTTTCGGAGAGATCTCGGTATTACATTTGAGAGAGTTAGACTAATGTTATAGTGTTACATGTATTTTTTTTTTTTTTTAAGATTGTAGCAAATAGCAATATTGTTAATTAATTGGTTTAATCTGTAGGATTTTGGTGATTTTTCGCCGGTTGAGGATTGGGGAAATAACCAGGAAGAGACTGCAAACTACATGAGTTTTTCGAGTGATGGTGACGATAGTGATGCCGAGTATGTAGTTTCTCCTCAGTCTGATGTTGATTTGCCTGCTATTACTAAGCCAACTGATGATGCTCTAACTGTTAGTGCTTATCGGCTTGCAATGCTCGGGCGCCAGCGGAAGAGACACAGGCAAGTGTACCCACATTTGGATTTTACATAATACTCGAAGAATGCAACAATGCTTCCATTGTATCTGTAATGGTCTTGACTATTCCGTGTCAATGTACCTAGAACGTTTAGATGTCATTGGCCCTCAGCAAAGAAATCTGAGAAATTAGTGAGATCTTCCTTAGTTTGATGGTCTTTTACAATATGTTTGCAGGATCAGACAAGGAGTACTACTCAACGCAGGACTGATAATGTTCTTACTAGTGGTACTTCTATATGTGGATTGGTGTGCTTGGCGCATTGTTAAACTACCTTTGGCACCCTTCCACTTGACTTGCCCGTTCGTTATATCAGCCGCTTTAGCCTCTTGTGCGGGATATGTTTGTGTTCCACTGCTCTATAGCTTGAAGATTCATCAAATTATCAGAAAAGAAGGTTATGTAAGGCACTCCTTGAAGAAAAGAACTCCCACAATGGGTGGATTGTTCTTTGTACCAGTTGGTGTTACTGTTGCAAGGTTCACTGCCGGTTTTTCTTCTGTTGAAGTAGCAGGAGCAGCTACAGCAACTCTTGCTTTTTCTGCTATTGGATTACTTGATGATATCATTTGCTTGATCAAGAATCATAATAGTGGTCTATCTGCATGGATTAAAATCATTTTGGAGGTGAACATTCTACTATCTTTTTTTTCTTTTTTTCTCAAATACTATCTAGGAGTTGCATCTAACAACCTTGTGAGTAACAATATTTCTCTTTTTTGGCTATTTTTTGCAGGTAGCTGTTGGAACATGGTTTTCATATTGGTTGCATACGACAAATATATCATCACCCTATGGCATGTATATCTTCTTGTAACTATTATTCTGATGGTAACTCACATGTCTATTCTTTTGGTGATGAGTTTACAGAAATTAGGAACTTGTGTTTAAATGCTGCATACCAGTCAGACAAAATAAGATATTTAATAGGCATATAGTTGAGCTTAATATAAACTAAATACATGATTTGGCCTAATAGTGATCGCCAATAGATATATTGCATATGTAATTTACATATGGTGAGCTGTATTCGGTTTTAAGCATATGTTCATAACTAGAGTGAGAAACAATTTTTAGGAGGCTTTTTGTAGAACTGAATTTTCTGGCCTTTTGATTTCTTTCTACTGTTAGATCTACTAGTTTACGAGTACTTTTTATGTAATCGATCTGGTTGATAAGTATGAGAAGCCCTTCTGATCAGTGATCACATCCCAAAATAATCATTGTTGAACTAGGTTTGGACTGATTTTGTTCTTAATGAGTAAGATTGCTGCCATACATAATCTTATATTCACTTGGTTCACAGTATGATATTCATTTATTGGGACGTCAATTGCTACACTTCTGGATCTATGCACTAAATGCTTACTCATGGTACTTTTGTTGAAGTTCTCTCTCCTCTTTCGTCATGCAGGAAAATGTTGGTTCCTCTACCTGCTCCAATAGGCATAGTGTGGCTGGGAAAATTATATCTAATGCTGGCTTCATTCTGTTTTGTTTCTATGGGAAATGGGGTGGACTTAACTGATGGCCTTGATGGGCTGGCTGGAGGATCTGCTGCATTGGCTTTTATAGGAATGTCAATCGCAGTACTTCCAATATGTTCAGGTGAGTGCATTTGTTATTGTGATTTAGTTTAAATGGGGCCATGTACATCAAGGATCAACTGATCGACATTTGGTTTATGATGTGACTTATATGTGATACAGTGGCCATCAATTCACTTTTTTTTACAAGGGATGTAGAACTGTATTAGATTTGACCAACATAGGTTTGTTATTGGTTCTTGTTATCTGGTCTGGGCGTCCAATTCATAGTTGATAATAGTAATGCACTTTTTTTTTATAGTTCTTCAGCACTAAATATTGTATGGCATATGAACAGACCTTGCAATATTTGGAGCGTCAATGGCAGGAGCTTGTGTTGGTTTTCTTTTGCACAACAGATACAAGGCATCAGTGTTCATGGGTAATACTGGGTCCTTGGCACTTGGTGGAGGGTTAGCTGCAATGGCTTGTTGCACAGGGATGTTCTTCCCATTGTTCATTTCATCCGGCGTCTTTGTCTTGGAAGCCTCATCAGTTATTTTGCAGGTTTGTTATCCATACCATTGAACTTCCACAAACTGTGTGTTTCTCACTCCCAGATTTGGTTGAAACTGCAGTTCTCTCTGGACTGATGTTTTAGTAAAACATGTAGGTAATGTACTTTAAGACAACCAAGCACTTGCAAGGTGCGGGTCGCCGGCTCTTCCGAATGGCACCATTTCATCATCACCTTGAACTATGTGGACTTAAAGAACCGGTCATTGTTGGTGGTGCCTATATTATATCGTCCACATTGTCGTTAGCTGCTGCCTATATCGGTCTGATATCTGCTTAGCATCAGGATGACTTTGGTTATTACCATTCTTTGTAGTTAGGCTCACTAAAATTATTAGTTATCGTGTTCTTCTCCACTTTCTGTAAGGTCGGTTATTTATACTTACAAAACATTGCTGAGAAAAATAGAGTATACACGTTGAAAGTGAAACCCTGTAGTCCTGTACTTCCATATCTGATATAACACGGAACACATTACCTTTGAGCTTTTGATTGCAAAGATAGCCAACGACTTTGTTTACTTGACCTCATGGTTTTCCTCTCATTGTTGAAATGTATGAACGCTCCCCATGCACAATTATAATACAGCGTTTGATTCTCAACTCAAACGCTAATTTGAGAGGTTTTCGGTTTGTGCGTTTACTGTGGAGAGATACACTGTGAATCTTGGTCCCAACACCAAAGTAACTGATAAACAGAAACTGACAACAGGCTCATATGAATCTATGTCGACATCACCCGTTAGTTTGGTTAAGAGAAATCCAAAAGGGATTCAAAATTATTTGGAAGAAATGATGTTCAAAATTTATTTACATTGACAATAGAAGGAAAAAAAAAACAAAAAAGGGAAAGGTAAATAGTCAGAAACTAAAAGTGTAAAATTACAATATTTCAGAAATCGAAGGGCATTCCTGTAACTCCAACACTTCACGAAACCCTAAAGCGCTAGCTGGCTCATATAAAATCCAAGTAGACACGCCCCGCTTCAGTCCTCCGCTTTAGGGTTTTACAGAATACCAAAACCGCCAGGAGCTTCCTACAACCTCCAATAGCACCGTCGCGCAACCATGGTAAGCAAATCTCCCATCCCAATCAACCCGAGTCTGTTTCACTAGCCATAGTTGCTCGATTTCAGATCCAGAAGCCTTATTTTTGTTTCTCTGTTCATATTGAGATTTGATTTGTCCTTGAAATCTGTGTGCTATTGGTTTTAATCGGACGAGTTTTCAATTCAGATTACTGAACAATTTGACAGATAATAGTGTGCTAGGGTGTAAATCAGGTTCTTGAATGTGTAAAAATAGTTGTTAATATTAGGGTAGTAGGTTGTGGTATAGATACTGTTATAGGTAATGTCGAAAGGAGGTAGTTCTTGTGATTGATTTGTTTTTGAATGTGTGTTACAGTCGAAGCATAAGAAGACTAGGGAGCCAAAGGAAGAGAATGTCACTCTTGGCCCTGCAGTCAGAGATGGAGAGCATGTCTTTGGGGTTGCCCACATTTTTGCCTCGTTTAATGACACATTCATTGTAAGCTGAAATTATCTTTCTCTACCAGTTCTGCTTCTTTTCAGCGTTATGAATTTGGTTTTTAATCTTTGGCTTTTGTTGGTTTTGTAGCATGTGACTGATCTCTCTGGAAGGGAAACTTTGGTCCGCATCACTGGTAAGCATTTCATTCAAGTTCTTGTGCATATCTTCTGAATGTAGTTTACAATCTGTGTCAACTTGTATAAGGCAGTGCTTTTTATTGCTGCATTGCATTTGTTTCTGTGTTTAAAGCACTGGAGTGAGACTGGTTCTTTCTGGTTGATTACTTTTACAAGATGCTTTTCAAAATGTTTCAGTTTATCATTTCTGATTTTTGTAAATACAGGTGGTATGAAGGTGAAGGCCGACAGGGATGAGTCTTCGCCATACGCTGCTATGCTTGCAGCACAGGATGTTTCTACAAGATGCAAGGTCTTGATCTGTTTGCAATTTGTTCTTTCCTTTTAATATTTGTTTGGGATCTGTTAGTAATTGTGGATTTCTTTAACTATTTCCTAAGAGATGGATATTGATGTGTGTATATATGTATATAAGGTGTGAGTTTCTCTTTCTTTTTCTTCCCTTAATTTGAAGATTTGGTACTGTAGGAGTTGGGCATTACTGCTCTTCATATTAAGCTGCGAGCAACTGGTGGCAACAAAACTAAGACACCTGGCCCTGGTGCTCAGTCAGCACTCCGTGCTCTGGCTCGTTCTGGAATGAGAATTGGTCGTATAGGTAAATTAAATTTAAGCATTTTGATACTTAATTTATACCTGTCTGTTGTATACCCATTGTTAAAACACTTTTAAGCAGAGCATGCATGTTAGTGAAAAATATTGAATTCATATTTTGAACCTACAGATATTCGTGAGATAATTTTACCTTGTGTCTAAAACCATGTTTTTTTTAGCGGTGGTTAACCGTGTTAGTTAATGCTTAGACCATGGGATTCTCTGCTCATAGGATTTGAATTTGTTGATGTTTGATATTGCAGTTGTAGACTTGGGTTAATTTGATGTTTTTCATCTTATGTTTCAGAGGATGTGACTCCAATTCCTACTGATAGCACTCGTAGAAAGGGTGGTAGAAGAGGACGAAGACTGTGAGCTTGCAGTTCATTTCTGGGAACGACTGTTTGTGTCATGCAGTTGGATTATGAGACTCTTAAACTAGCGTTTCTTTGCTGCTTTTGAACTGATACTTCCTGAATATGTTTTGCAAGAGATTATATTCAGTTTCTTTATGAAGAGATGTGGGATTCCTATTGAAGTTTTGCTTCACTATCAATATTATGTGCTTCCTGACTTTTGCACTTGATATGCTTCTCCGACTTTTTTCATGATGAGGATTGTAAATCAATATCAAAGAAAGCAATTGGAAATTATTATGGAACCATACAAGCATGTAATAGTTGGGAAATGAGCAAAATTGATGGATGTGGATAAACCCATGTTCTAACAACCAGCAATGGTGACTAAAAAATTTAAACGATCATCAAACCATTAGCCGAGTGTTGATTTTCATTTGCTTTCACTAGAAATGTGGATTGATTTGGCCGTCTAGTCGAATAAACACTCTGAAGACCACCGGAGAGAAAATCCAGTTCAATGTCATCTCCCTCCTATTCTTCATCTCTTCTCTCTTCTCTGTTGCTTATTATGTTGCACGGACACTTCACACCCCCGGAGTATCCAACACGGCGACACGTCTCTGACACGGCCTGACACGTTGACCGATACGCCACCTCAGCCTCCAACACGCCATGTCATCAATGTTTAATATATATATAGGATTTTTCTCAGCTGCGGACGTCCGCACCGCTTTATGGTGCAGATTTTCCTCCGTTCGCCACTGTACGGCGCCGGCGAGGGCGCGCTTCTACCCCAGCGGACTCCAGCAGCGTCCCCGACCACTTTCCCTCCCCGGCGAGTCCGTCGAATTCTAGTTTTCCGACGAGATCACCCAAAACTTCAAATAAAATCAATCTCACCGGTAAACTGGAATTTGGCGGACTCGCCGGGGAGGAAAAGTGGTCGGGGACGCTGTTGGAGTCCGTTGGGGTGGAGGCACGCCGTCACCGGCGCCGTCCGGTGGCGAACAGAGGGACGTTCGCACTTTAAGCCGAGTGCGGACGTCCACTTTGGAACTTTTCTGTGTATATATATATATATACAGGGCCCTTCTACTAAGGGATTCCCTTTTTTGACATATATGAGGGATCAAGCATTAGACCTACTTTTCAATCACATTTTTCAATCTTAACCGTTCAGTTTTTAGGTCCTAATATGTAGATCACTTCTGCAAAATTTCATCCAAATTGTGATCGTTAAGGTGTTCAAAACTGCGAATTAAAATTATAGGCATGAACGGTTCAGGTTTGGCAGATTTGATCCAT